>NW_011888952.1:2466924-2486281 GCF_000151845.1 Pteropus vampyrus
GGAGGGTTCTGGAGCAAAACCAGTCTTCTCAAAGTCAGGACTTAGGACTCCTAAAAGAAAACTTGGACCTAACCTTTCATGCTAGAAACTGAGCGCCTTCTAAGGGCTCTAGGGCTTTACCAACTCGATGGCTGCTTTTCTTTCTGATGGCAAAGTCTTTTAAACCTACATCACATGATAGATAAACAGATACACACACACATACTATAGAATATGTCAGATCATATAAGATATATTGTTCTGTTATTAGATTTTTATAATCTGATTTTTCATTAGTAGGATATTATAAACACTTGTCTTTGTTATTAATTATGTCCTAATGTTTCCTAATGAATGTGCTACATAAATAGGTTTGCTGCTTCAGGAAAGCAAATAAAAAAGGAATAGCATGTAAGGAATAACCATTATGGGCCTAATTTCCCCAAATGAAGAGGTGGTCTCTGAGGTTCCCTGAACACACCTGTCCCCGCCACCCTCTCCCAAGCCAGAGTTGCCCAAGAAACAAGATAACCAAGTCTATTAAGCCAACTGCCTCAATTTTATACACAATATTACTAAGTTGATTTTTTTCTTCATGACCTCTGTCCAAAGAGGGCTTAAAGATATATGAAAGACACAAGATGAGGTCAAATAGGAAGCCAAACAGAAAAGGAATGGAAGCAAATAAACCAGCTATATTTGCTACTGTGATAGAGATATAAATTTGACTTTGAGCTTCCTGGCAGCCAATGCAGAAAGGGAATCAGGATGATTTGCATAGCTCAATTTATCAACAGAAGGAAAAACAGTTCTTTAGGAACATAGCATGTTCCCAGACAATGAATTCTGGGATGAACTTTCACATAGAACATTACGAGATGCATAATGGGAAGCATTCTTTGTAAAAGTTGTATAAAAAATGTAGAAGGTTATACATGGCTACTTGAATAAATCTTGAACAGAGCTAAGGATGCAACACAAAAGCATAATAACAGTGATAATTGTTCTTACTATTTTTATAGCCACCACTAGTTGTGAGCTTTTACGGTAGAAGTTCGCTTGATCCTCACAACAAGCCAGTAGATAGGTGCTATTTTAAACCAAGGCTCTAAGATAGGAAATGACTTGCTCAGTCACACTCTAGGACGTGCAGAACCATGACTCAGACTGAGGCGTTCTGGCTTCTGAGCCCTCCTTCCTATCCCTCAGCTGCATTTCCTCAGAAAGGGACAAGGTTGAGGCAGTGCCAGTCAGGTAAATGACCTCATGCGACCCAATTTAGTGGACTATTAGGACCCAGAGGGCAGGTGGTGGAGGGGTGTGGTAGGAACACGTGCTGAGCTCCCAGTGTGTGCCGGGGGAGCCTCCCCACAACCCTCCAAAGAGATGGCTGCAATCACCTCCATCTTCGAGAGGTGTAAACCGAGGCCCAGAGGGGAGGACTTACCTAAGGCCACACAGCTCATAGGCAATAAGGCCAGATTTGAAACCCAAGTCTTCTGGTTCTTTCCACTGTCCCTCCCTGCCTCCAACTGAGACTGTAGCTCAGACCACACTCTGGGTCGATGAGGACAGCTGCGCACTCTCCAGCCTCAGAGTGAAGTCCCTGCACATTGTAACTATACTAATTTCTCCCACGACACCCAGGCCCGGCCTGAGCTCTGAGCTCTGAGCTCTGGACTGTCCGTTTTGCCAGGACCACCCCCCTGCCAAGTCAGACATGGGCTTCATCAGTTATATATAAAATGATTCTGGTGATGGACTAATGGGCTGTAGAGTGCCTTGCAGCACCCACAGCCTTCCCCTGTTTGCTTTCATGGCTCAGAGACCTCCAGACATTTGTCAAAGGTCGCATAGAGCACATCTGAGGAAGGGCTGGGTCTAGCACACCCAGTCCTCCCAACTCCCTGTCCATGAAAGCTCTCCTGGTGCCAGAGTGCTAGCAGAGTGACAGGCATATAGGAGGTGCTTAGAAAACATTTGTGGCTTGACCAATTTTGAGGGCCCTTATTCAATGGTAGGCCCTGGTAACCACCTAAGAGGTAGCTTGCCATTTTACTGGTAAACAAGCACAGGGAAGCTCAGAGAGGTCACACGATTCCCCAAGGTCACACAGATAGTAAGCAGCCATGCCCTAGAAAACCCCAGGTCCAGGGAAAGCAGCTACAAGTTCCCCAGACCCTGTGGTCATATCTCTAGATCCTGTCCCTGCCCCAGTCCAAGAAGGGCCCAGAGGAGAGCTCAGCAAGGCCTGCCCACTCCCCTCTTTTTTCCCCTTCCTGGTCTCATCTGCCTAATTGCACTAGGGATGGCAGGAGTTGTTCGCAGGATTCAGCAGCTCACAGTGTCTAAAGACCTAACCCAGAGTTCCCCACCGTTCTGGCCATCCCAAGGCACCATGTACCTATCAAAGAGTTTTAAGAAGGAGATAAAAGCTAACAGGCTTTTGCTAGCAGAGAGTGCTCTCAAGGGCCCACAGTGTTCCTTGGTATCAAATCAGCAAAGGCAGCAGGCAGGGTTGGGAGTCAAAGGAACAAATCCTGCTTAACCACCATGCCTTGGTTTCCAGAAGCCAGTCCAAGGAGAGCAGCTCATGAAAAGAGAAAGACCGGTGTTTATCATGTATCGAGATGGCGATGTGCCAGGCCCTTACTAGGTCCAGGCCTCACAAAGTCCCTGGGGTTATCCAATTTTACACCTGTCCAAACAGGCTCAGAGAGGCTAAGTTACTTACCCACGGTCACACAGCAGAGCCTGGATATGAAGCCAGGTCTTTCTAGTTCTAGAACCTGAAGATTCTCCATTGCCCTGGGCTGTTTCTAAGTGTCCTAAATGCTGCAGTAACTAATGGGAGGCCCGTTGATGAAGCACACAACAGGGCAAGAGTGGCCTTCCCATGTACAGAGTATGTAGCAGGGGCAGGGGATAAGAGAAGTCCTGTAAAGCGAAGCACTGGGCTCTGTATTTCAAATCACTCCCCCGAAGTCCAAGAGGATGCATCTCCATTTAATAGGTTTCCATTTAGCAAGGTCCACCTGTGTTTCCCAGTTTGGGGGTTTTTATTGGTGTCATTCATGGTGGGAGAAGGGCACTCTACTTCCCCTCCTCCTGTCATCACGTGGTCTCCAGCTGTATCCCTTCCATAACACGGGGCTTGAGGCTCCATTCAGGCTGGCTGTGGGACTTGAACGCAATGATGCATGCCAAACACTGGGCTACAGGAAGCAGCAGCTTTAACTGAGCATATAATGTGTGCTCACTGCAGTCATGCTTTACATGAAGGCTCTCCTTCTCAACCGCCTAGGAGGGAGTACCTGTCATTACCCCCATTCTGCAGATGAGAAAACTGAGGTACTGTGGTTCAGTAGCTAGCTCATGGGTACACAGTTGTTAAGTTAGCATAGCTACAATTTGAACTCAGGGCTGGCCTGCTGTCAGTTATCATCAGCACAATTATAAGTACCACCAAAGGCTGGTCAAGTTAACAGTTTAAAATTGTTGGAAAAGTCTGAAATTCCCAAAGGGAAAAACAGAAGTGACCTTGAGAACCTCATGCAATGATATGGTTGTTAACTAGTCTTCAGCGAACAGCTGGTTCAGTGATGTTGAATTTTTCAGTGACACATGCTGCTGGGCTGCAATCATTCTATACCATCCCAAGCCTGGACTCTCCCAGGAATTGGGAGCCAAAAACCATTTCCTGGTACTACTTGGCCATCTTGTCGTGTTGCTTCTGACCCCTCGCTTACCAGATGCTTTGCCGGGGTTTCTTAAAACTGCTGTTCTCTCTTCCTTGGGATTGAATTGGACTTCCAGACAATCAGCCACAGGTCTACTTTCTACTTTTCTACTTTCCCACATGAGACCAGCACGCGACAAGGGGCGCTGGGCTCAGGACAGTGGGCAGGCCAGGTCCAGTGTCAGATTCCAGGTCCAGGTCTAGATTCAAACTCTAGATCTGCTGTGTAACCCCAGGTGAGTCTCTGCCCCTCCCTGAACTGTTTCCCTTTCTCCAGTAAGCTTGAGGATTAAAGTGAATGTTTGGCATATAACAGGCATTACAAATAGCCCAGTCCACTGCCTGGCACCCGTGGAAAGAGACCACTCTGAGTTCTTCAGGAGCGGATGGTCAGACACTGCTCATGGTCACTTTCTATGGAGAGGGCCATTCTCCACTCCCCAGTGGAAAAAAAGGCTGCACCACCCACCTTCGCTGTGTCATCTCATCTCTCTGGGCCTCAGTTTCCTCATATCTTAATAGGGGTAATGCTGATCATTCCTTGGATCCTTATGGAAAATCAGGAGACAAGGTGTGGGGAAGGGCTTTGAAAGGCCCTAGCCCTTGACACCATGTGGGCAGGACTTGCCTTTGAGTCTGAGGCCTTTATAATCAAATGTGTAGGGTGGCTTTTTTTTTTTTTTTTTTTTTTTCATATGGTGGGCCTGGCAGGCCTCAAGCAATTTGAGGGCCCGGACTGGAACATTCAGTTGGATGAAGGTGTGGGATGCGGGGTCAGAGAGGTCAGGCAAGCGGCTCAGCTTAAGTGTGTTGGTGTCCTAACGGTGCAGTCAAGGCGCTGATCCAACAAAGGCCGAGAAAGAACTTCCTGTGGCTACGCACTGGCCAGAGCTTTCACCTTCTTCTCCTTGACCCCCAAAGGTGGTCCAAGTGACCCCCACTTTGCAGATGAGGATGCTGCAGCTCATAGAGGGCAGTGACTTACCTAGGGCCATGCAAGGGCAGCAGCGGGACTAGGACCAGCTCGTCGGAGGTCAGGTCCAGGGTTGTGGTTCCCGACCCCCGGCCTAGAGATCTGCCTCATCATTACTGGAAGAATGGAAGGAAAAGACATCAACAAAACTTCATTTTAGACCCAAAAGCAGGTGTAATATTGATTGACCTCATTCAGTTCCAGCCTCACTTTTTCTCTTTTCTCATGAACCAGGCCTCTCTGCTCACCGGGTCTGTGCTAGAGATGCCATGGACCTCGCTTCATTAAATTTGAACCCTCACGATAGGTCTCCAAAACAAAGAATATTCTTCTCATTTTATACATGAGAAAACTGAGGTTCAGAGAGGTGAATTTGTTTACCCAAGATCTCACAGCTAAAACAAAGGCAGAAAATCGAGGTAGCTAATAGGTTCTGAAGCCAGGCATCCTAGCTCTCCACTTGCCCTTCTTAGCTTAGGCAAGTCAGTTGGGCTCTCTGAGAAGCCTATTTTCATATCTGAAACGGGCAGAGTAAGTGCTCCAAGATGATGTGTGTGAAGCACTTTGCACAGGGCTTGGCACCCAGACACACTGAATAAAATGATCGCAATCATCCAATTAGCAACATTTTTTACTTGACAGAGCTGAGATTTAAATCCAGACCCATGAGGCCCCTTCTGCCTAGCTAACCCCACCCCACCTGCTTCCTTCTCTCTGCAGGATGTGCAACAGCCCAGGCCGGGGCAGAGGATGAAGGGGAGGCTGAGGCGGGCTGGATCGAGGGGGCAGCCATCCTCCTCTCAGTCATCTGTGTGGTCCTGGTCACGGCTTTCAATGACTGGAGCAAAGAGAAGCAGTTCCGGGGCCTGCAGAGCCGCATTGAGCAGGAGCAGAAGTTCACCGTGGTCCGGGCTAGCCAGGTGGTCCAGATCCCTGTGGCTGAGATTGTGGTTGGAGATATCGCCCAAATTAAATATGGTAAGTGTCCTAGTTACAGAGCCAGGTGTTAGAGCTGGAGTCTAGGCAGAGGTGGGACAGGCCAAGCAGACACAGAGAGGCTGGCTCAGGGAAGGGAGTGGGTCCCTGAAAGCTGATCCCAAGCCAAGATATCTTCTGAGATCTTTTGGAAATTGAAGGCTATTTCCTGGAGAGGATAAGATTCCAGAATTCATTTATATCAGAAATAGCAATCTACGGCCATGCTACCCTGAACAAGCCCGATCCCATCTGATCTCGGAAGCTAAGCAGGGTTGAGCCTGGTTAGTAGTCGGATGAGAGACCACCTAGGAAGGCCAGGTGCTATAGGCGTAAAAAAATTAAAAATAAGGGATTGTAAGCTGACAAGGTCCTCGCAATCTGTGAGGTCAACCAAGGGTTGCCTCGTCTTAAAAAAAAATAGCAAATACATGGCACATGTGCCACCACTCTCAAAACCTCACCCATAATAGACATTAATAATCAATCACAGCTCAGAACCTAGATACAGCCTCAGAAGGCTTCTCAACACAACACTCCAAGGACCACTAACACTCAGAATGGTCTTATGAGCTGAAATCCATTTCCCATCCCTGATTTAGCTGTTGATGGATGGTTGTTGGGCTAGAGAAGGTATTGTGGGGAGTGGACGTGGATGAAGGACCATTCTGAGCCTATGATAATGCCATGAAGAGAGGAGGCAAGCTGATGCCAAAGGGATTTAGATGAGATATGTCCTGGATAAGTAAAGGCAAAAGACAGGAGAAAGATTGGAGTGTCCCTCCTCACTCAGCTCTCAGGAGCTTGCGTTCCTCTGATAATGTACCAGTCTTAGGGTCTCCTCCACCTAGCCAAGATGGACTAGTCTCTTCCAAAATAATTCCCCAATTATAGCCGAGACCAGAGAATGAATCATTGAGAAAATAAAGCCCAAAATCCACACAAGACCAAGAGAAGCAGTTAATAAACTAAAGAACATGCCCATTTGAGCTAAGATCATTGTTGGGCCCAACCTCAGCCCTCCAGGCCTTGTACCATTCACCTTGGCTCCAGTCTTCGGCTGCCTATTGGCCTGTAACGGGCACCATCTTGGTTCCTGCACCCTGGGAGCTCTAGACAGCCAGTCCCCATTGGTGAGCCTTCCCTTGTAATCACATCTTTAAGGAAATATTTTAGCCTCTCCAGCCACCTGAGACCCTGCTGACTCCCTTACCCTTCCTCCCACCAGGTGACCTCCTACCTGCTGATGGTCTCTTCATCCAGGGCAATGACCTCAAGATTGATGAAAGCTCCTTGACAGGGGAGTCTGACCAGGTGCGCAAGTCTGTGGACAAAGACCCCATGCTGCTGTCAGGTGAGCTGCAGCCCGTCAGTGGGCTCACTCCCATTGCCTATTCCTGCTCCCATGTGGAAGGGGGTGCCTATGTCTCCTTCATGAGGCTGGAGGGCCTCAGAGACTTTGATCCTTGGCTTCAGGTCTCTGGCCAGCTCAGGCCCAAATGAGAACTTCTTCTCCTTTCCCCAGTGAACATGCATTGAGCCTACTATGCACTCAGTGCTGCTCTAGGCCCTGGGGATAGCAGTGAATAAAATCAATGAAGAATCCCTGCCTTCATGGAACTTATCTCCTAGTGACTTGGCTTTCTGAATTCTAAGGTTTGTTCTCATCAGGGATAAGAAAGAATCAGTCAGGTGACAGTCATTTTGAACACCTCCTGTGTGCCAGGCACTGGACTGGGTCCTGGGGAAGAATGAGGCAGATGAGGCTCCAGCCCTGAGGAGCCTGTGGTATAGTGAGGAGAGAGAAGCAATGGGAAAATTCTAGGAGATGATAAGTATATGACAAAAATAAAGTAGGGCAATGGGAGGCAAGTGGCCAGGAGGTCAGGGGAAGCCATGCGTGAGCTCAGGTATGAATGATGAGCAGGAGCTGGCCTTGTGACTGTCTGGGGAAAAGTATACCAGGCAGAAAGAACAGCGGCTGCAAAGGCCCAAAGACAGAACCATCCTTGAGGATTGTGAGCAAGATGGAGAGGCAGAGAGGCCAGATGTCAGGCCATGTAGGCTGTGGTCAGGAGTTCGGAAATTTTCTGAGTTGATGAGGATTCTCTGGAATGGTTTTAAGCAATGAGCTGATCACATTTACGATTTTTAAATCTCACTATAGCTGCTGCAAGGGGCAAGAGAGCAGGCGGGGAGACCCTGCAGAGGTGAGGCACCAGCCAGGTGATACCCCCCACAACAGGAACACTCAAAAGCCCTTATTGTACAGCAGTGCTCAGCAAATATCCTCCAATCTGCTACTCTGGGCCTGGCCCTGGGCTGAGCACCAGGACCCACCTCTAGCCTTAGGAACCCCCAGTCCAGATACGCTGGAGTCAGCAGACCTGCAAACTGCTAATTTCACAGTAGAAAAGTGAGGAAGGTGTGAGAAAGCCAAGAAGGGAACAGAAAAGGGGGCTGGAATTGAGCTGAGCTTTAAAGGGTAGGTAGAAGCCCAACAAACAGTTGTAGAAAGAGGGCCTTCCCAGCTGAGGCAAACATGTGAAAGGCACAGAGGTCTGAAGGAGTGTGGGGACGTCCTAGAAATACAAAGAGGAAGATCAGCAGGTCTGCTGGGTAGAACGAGAGAAAAGAATGAGAGTCAGATCTGGGGCATTTAGTTATCCAGAATTTATCCAACTAGAATTTATTAAGCATCTACTGTGTGCCCGTAGTTAATTAAACAAACAAGATCCCTGCCCTCCTAGAGCTTAGAATCCAAGAGACAGACAATAAAGAAACAAGTAAGCAAACATGTAAGGTAATTTCAGATAATAATAAATCAAACGAAGACAATCCACCGTCGTAATGACATAGAGACCCAGACGAAAGGGATAGGAATCCTAGTTGGTCAGGGAAGATGTCTGAGGAGATTGCATTTGAGCCAAAACCAGAAAAATGACAAAAAAGAGCATTCTAGGCAGTGGGACAGTCCTTCATCAGCTCACCTCTGACTCATAGGATCTCAGTCTTTCCATCTGACAAACGGGGGCAGACCAGCTTTCAGAAAGACTCACATGTCCCCAGCACTCAGAGAACAAAGAAAAACCTAAAGGCCTAGAGCTCCTCCCCTAGGACAGCCAGGCAGGCCGGGGCCTGTGTCAGGTTCTTCAGACTCAGCAGAGTAGAAACATTCAGGAATCCCAGGCTCACACGTCCTCGGTCCCGGGCAGCGAGAGTGTGGGCCCCAAACCAAGAACACAGCTGCCTTCTTCTACTGCCTACAAATGTGCCACCGGTGGAGCTGCAATGAGTCCTTTGCAAGGGGAGCCAACGTTCCAGATTTTCATGTACAGCCTCCCAATGTTTAAGTGTTGGCAAGAAATTTCTATTCTTTGAAAGCCTGTGTGGGTCAAGCAACATATGGGTAGGCCCTGGAGTACAAACTCTGACCTGGGCTCATTTCTTTTGTTTTAGTTTTGTATCTTAAGATAATTCCATACTTTCGGAGAAGTTGCAAGAATAGTACAAAGAATTCCTGCATGCCCTTCTCTCTGATTCAACTGTTGTTACCATTTTGCCCCATCCGCTCTCGCAGGAGCCTCTCTCTTTCTTGTCATGCACACGTGATGGCCCTGGACCCCTTCATACTTCAGGTGTATACCCTAAGAAAAGGATATTCTCATGTAAGCACAGCACAGCTATCAATTCAGGAAACTCAACATCGACACAGTACTGTCACCTAACATAATGTCCGTATTTACATTTGCTAGATGTCCCCAAAGCATTCTCCAGCTGGGACCCAGTTCAGGACACTCTGTGGCATTTAGATGTCCTGCCCCTTCAGCCTCCTTGAACACAGTGTAGTTCTCAGCCTTCCTTTACCTTCCATGGAAGGCCAATGGTTTTAAAACCTCCTAGGTCATGAATCTGCATGAGAGTCCCATGGAAGCAGTGATCCCCTCTTGTGAGAAATAAATGCCCAGACTCGTGGTTTTGAAGCTTTTCAGAAGATCAACAGATCCTTAGAGAACCTGGTCTTGTCTCGATTTACAGCTGGGGAAACTGAGGCCCAGACCAGGAGTGTCAGGCCCCACAAAGGGCAGGGCCAGAGTGAGACCCTCAGCCCTCCAGCCTCCAGCCCTGTGCTCTCCCCACAGCCCCCATGCATGACCTCACCTCCAAGGACCCCATGACTTTTATTACCCAGCAGCATGGCCTGTGTTGAAGCATCTTATGGTAAATTCCATTGGGAAACCAATGACTAGATGCCATCAATGGGGCTGTGGAAGAGACGAGCCGGGAACCAGGGTTGGGACTGTTCTCAAAAACAGCAAGGTCTGGCTCCAGCAGGCCCACAGGCTTGGCCTCCTGCAGGACTCCCACCCTCCTCCATCACCCCTGGAGCCAGAGCGTTAACAGCAATAGGTTGCACAGGACATCAGCAGACCCTCTTAGGCCTGCTGCCCACCCCACCCGCCAAGTGAGCCGGACCTGCCAGCACTGCCGCCACCTCTAGAGGGTCTAGGACGACGCCATGACTGCAGGAAGGCCCAGTCTGCCACTCAGCCCGTGCTCTCTCCATTACACTACCCTGCCTCTTCTCTGTGAGAGGCAGTGGGGTGTAGTGGAGAGAGCATGGGTTCAAGTCCCGGCTCTGCTGCTCACAACTGTGTGACCCTTGGCAATCACTCAACCTCTCTGAGCCTGAAAGGCCACGGGTGGGCGGAGGGGCTTGGGGTTGAGCTTGTACCAAAACCTACCTCACAGGGCTGTCGTGAGGGGGACGGGTTTGTGGACACTGATATGCTTTGCCGACTGTCTAGTGCTCTGTGAGTGTGCATCACTGCTGTTATTAACTGCACTGACAACAATAATGACGAGAGGACTGCAGCTGGGCTGGGAATTGTATGGCTTTGCTTGGTGCTTATGCCTGGAGGCAGATAATGATTCCCAGAAATGGCCTCCATTGCTTCTTCACATTTCTATCCCCAGAAAGAGACCTTTTAGAAAGTACGACCTCACCCCTCTCCCTGTCTAAAAACAGACCTGGGAAGTCAAAACCAGGAGAACAAGGAGCACTGGGTTCAAGCCCTAACCTGTGTCTCATGTGCTGTGCAGCCTCAATCAGCCATTTGCCCTTTCTGGGCTCAGAAGCCTCATTTTATAAAACTAGGCCCCTCTAGCTCTGCAAGTGGGGGCTCAGTGCACCCCATTTGCCACTGTATGAGCCTTTGGCCCCAAGACAACCAATAGCTGGACCAGGCCAGGTGTGGGCCATTTCCTGCTGCTCAGAGCAAGTCTGAGGCAGAGATGGGCTTCAAGCCTGATGTCAAGTTATCACCCACCTCTGCTGCCAGGTCAAAGGCAAGATTCAGGTGGGACAGGATAGGCCATCCAGTTGGCAGGAGTCACAGTGTTCCCTGGGCCTGAGCTCCTGAACTCATAGAAGGACAGGAGCTGGATGGCTGACACAGCGCCCCCACCACTCTCCTGCCTCCATCTCACTTCCTGCCTTCTGACTCTGCCCATAAGCCTTCCTGGCAAGGTGGAAATAACAGAGACTGGAGCCTCACCGTCGCTCCACCCTAGCGCTCCCCTCACAGGCTGAATGCAGAGGTGACCTCTCAGGGCTGCTTCCCTGTTTATGAAATGCCCGAGGTGGTGGTGGTGATTACCTCACAGAGTAACTGTGACAGCCAGGTGTAGAAAGCAGCTCAGACAGTACTTGACACATAGTGAATGCTCAATAAATATTAAGTCTCCTCCTCCTTCCCCCAAAAAATACTTTCAGTGGCTCCTCATTGAATACCAAGCAGAGACCCAACTCCACAACCCTCCATGCAGGCTGCTCCACGATCCAGCTTCTCTCCTGCTGCTCCCATCATGAGCCCTGAGCTTCAACCCAGCTGATCTACTGCCGCCACCCTGTCTCATCTACCCGCCTTTGCCTGGGCTGTGCCCCCTGCCAATCCACTGGGCCCTTGGGACTCTCTTGTCTTGTGCTGTTGTTAATCTGTATGTCTGTCTGCTCCCCTGAACCCCAACTACACTGTGATCTCCTGGAGGGCAGGGACCACAGGGGACCTTCCCTTCACATCCCAGAGCCCAGCACAAAGTTGGCACTCCACCATATCTCTCCGACAAATCAAAGAGTGTGACCCAGGCAGGAGGCTCCACATTTGGTCAGTTTGTCCACAAAGGCCTTTCTGCTGGTCCCATCCAAACTTTTCGAGGTTCAACCTTATAATGGAGGCAGCCCTACCCAACCCAGGCGTGGCCCTTGTCTCCAGGGGACCCAGGGGACCCATACTTCATCGTTAGTGATAAGACCTAAGCCAGACCTCCCCATTTTACAGAGGACAAAACTAAAGTCCAGAGAGAGGGCTGGCCTCAGGTCACACAGCAAATCAGAAGCAGACTCCAGACTAGTTCCCAAGTCCCCTCCTCCTCAGCCCAGAGCCCTCTCTATCTGCCCCCAACCATGCTTGTGTATTCTGAAGGGCTCGCGGGAGCTTAGAGGAGTTGGGGGGCTATAGGATGATACCCAAAAGACCATAGACAGTGAGGTCCAGGTGCAAGGCCTTTCTGGGGATCCCCACACCCAAAGGGTTCTGACTTCTACCCCCAGCCCAAAGACCCTGAAGTTTTCCTTTGAAAGATTTAGCTATCCAGGCTATGACTTGTGTGCCTATGGTTCTACCATTAGAGCCACGGCTGTTGAGATTAAGCATTGCCCTCTGCAGGCAATCCTGGAACTGAGGTGTGACAGCCTAGGGGGATGACCTGGTCCACTCGATTCTTCCTCTGGCAGGAAGGACAGCCAAGCTCTGAGGTCCTGGTAGGGAGGGGAGAGGGATGGCTCTGTGAAGATTAGAGAGGAAGGCAAGGCTGGGATGAATTTGACCTTTGTAAAGCCATCAAGATGGCTTCTTGGGGATGTGGGGTTCTCCTTGATAAATGTAATACATGCCCACCGTGGAAAACACAAACAAGGAAACAGCAGTAAAAAAGGAGCTGGAATTTGAGCTATAAGCCAGGCTTTGCTGTGGGAGGCCAAGAGGAGACTCACATTCAGAGTCTGCCCTCAAGGGGTTCACAATCTGGTGGGGAGCAGGTCTGGAAGCACCCCCAATGGAAACCACAGGGTCAGTTCAGAGGAAAGAGGTGAAGTCTCTTTGTGGGGGTCAAGAAGGTCACCTCAGAGGAGGGGCATTCATCCTGAGCCTTGAGGAGGAGGTTTTGGACGAGAGGTAGAAGGTCATTCAGGCAGTGGTAACTGCGTAAGCAAAGGGGATCGGTGGGGGCTGGACACAAAGGTCCAGTGAACTGTACACACTCCCCAGGCAGAGGCCACAGGACAGAAATCAGTCGTCAAGAGCCAGAAGATTGGGGTCTGACCCAAGAGGTGCTGACTGAGGGTGTCTGAGCTGGGGAACAGTGGTCATAGCTGAGGCTAGGGCACAGAGGGAAGCGGACCCACAACCCCTCTGGTCCACATAGTGCTGGGGCCTGGAGGACCACCAAGGGCTCAGTGAAGCCTGGACAGGAGGTACGCTGTGCCTTTACCTGGTGTCCCCTGAGTTGTGGCCAGAGGCCACCTCCCTGACTTTTTCCTCCTTCCTCCCTCCTTCCCGGTACAGAGCTGCCAGCTCCCTGCTGTGATGGAAGCGATTAGATTAGAAAGTGATTTGGGGTCTGATTATCTTGGGTGGAAATTGGCCCCCTGTGTCTTTTTCCATCCTGCTTAGAGCTGGAAAGGTGGGGAGCATGCCACCCAGGCAGAGCAGACTTTTTACGAATGTGTTCGAGACCAGGATGTGAGGGCCTTGTTTCCTATAGGGGAAGGTGGTGTCTGACAAAGAGGATAGCCCTTCACCACCAATAGCTGGACCAGGCCAGGTGTGGGCCATTTCCTGCTGCTCAGAGCAAGTCTGAGGCAGAGATGGGCTTCAAGCCTGATGTCAAGTTATCACCCACCTCTGCTGCCAGGTCAAAGGCAAGATTCAGGTGGGACAGGATAGGCCATCCAGTTGGCAGGAGTCACAGTGTTCCCTGGGCCTGAGCTCCTGAACTCATAGATGGACAGGAGCTGGATGGCTGACACAGCGCCCCCACCACTCTCCTGCCTCCATCTCACTTCCTGCCTTCTGACTCTGCCCATAAGCCTTCCTGGCAATGTGGAAATAACAGAGACTGGAGCCTCACCGTCGCTCCACCCTAGCGCTCCCCTCACAGGCTGAATGCGGAGGTGACCTCTCAGGGCTGCTTCCCTGTTTATGAAATGCCCGAGGTGGTGGTGGTGATTACCTCACAGAGTAACTGTGACAGCCAGGTGTAGAAAGCAGCTCAGACAGTACTTGACACATAGTGAATGCTCAATAAATATTAAGTCTCCTCCTCCTTCCCCCAAAAAATACTTTCAGTGGCTCCTCATTGAATACCAAGCAGAGACCCAACTCCACAACCCTCCATGCAGGCTGCTCCACGATCCAGCTTCTCTCCTGCTGCTCCCATCATGAGCCCTGAGCTTCAACCCAGCTGATCTACTGCCGCCACCCTGTCTCATCTACCCGCCTTTGCCTGGGCTGTGCCCCCTGCCAATCCACTGGGCCCTTGGGACTCTGTTGTCTTGTGCTGTTGTTAATCTGTATGTCTGTCTGCTCCCCTGAACCCCAACTACACTGTGATCTCCTGGAGGGCAGGGACCACAGGGGACCTTCCCTTCACATCCCAGAGCCCAGCACAAAGTTGGCACTCCACCATATCTCTCCGACAAATCAAAGAGTGTGACCCAGGCAGGAGGCTCCACATTTGGTCAGTTTGTCCACAAAGGCCTTTCTGCTGGTCCCATCCAAACTTTTCGAGGTTCAACCTTATAATGGAGGCAGCCCTACCCAACCCAGGCGTGGCCCTTGTCTCCAGGGGACCCAGGGGACCCATACTTCATCGTTAGTGATAAGACCTAAGCCAGACCTCCCCATTTTACAGAGGACAAAACTAAAGTCCAGAGAGAGGGCTGGCCTCAGGTCACACAGCAAATCAGAAGCAGACTCCAGACTAGTTCCCAAGTCCCCTCCTCCTCAGCCCAGAGCCCTCTCTATCTGCCCCCAACCATGCTTGTGTATTCTGAAGGGCTCGCGGGAGCTTAGAGGAGTTGGGGGGCTATAGGATGATACCCAAAAGACCATAGACAGTGAGGTCCAGGTGCAAGGCCTTTCTGGGGATCCCCACACCCAAAGGGTTCTGACTTCTACCCCCAGCCCAAAGACCCTGAAGTTTTCCTTTGAAAGATTTAGCTATCCAGGCTATGACTTGTGTGCCTATGGTTCTACCATTAGAGCCACGGCTGTTGAGATTAAGCATTGCCCTCTGCAGGCAATCCTGGAACTGAGGTGTGACAGCCTAGGGGGATGACCTGGTCCACTCGATTCTTCCTCTGGCAGGAAGGACAGCCAAGCTCTGAGGTCCTGGTAGGGAGGGGAGAGGGATGGCTCTGTGAAGATTAGAGAGGAAGGCAAGGCTGGGATGAATTTGACCTTTGTAAAGCCATCAAGATGGCTTCTTGGGGATGTGGGGTTCTCCTTGATAAATGTAATACATGCCCACCGTGGAAAACACAAACAAGGAAACAGCAGTAAAAAAGGAGCTGGAATTTGAGCTATAAGCCAGGCTTTGCTGTGGGAGGCCAAGAGGAGACTCACATTCAGAGTCTGCCCTCAAGGGGTTCACAATCTGGTGGGGAGCAGGTCTGGAAGCACCCCCAATGGAAACCACAGGGTCAGTTCAGAGGAAAGAGGTGAAGTCTCTTTGTGGGGGTCAAGAAGGTCACCTCAGAGGAGGGGCATTCATCCTGAGCCTTGAGGAGGAGGTTTTGGACGAGAGGTAGAAGGGCATTCAGGCAGTGGTAACTGTGTAAGCAAAGGGGATCGGTGGGGGCTGGACACAAAGGTCCAGTGAACTGTACACACTCCTCAGGCAGAGGCCACAGGACAGAAATCAGTCGTCAAGAGCCAGAAGATTGGGGTCTGACCCAAGAGGTGCTGACCGAGGGTGTCTGAGCTGGGGAACAGTGGTCATAGCTGAGGCTAGGGCACAGAGGGAAGCGGACCCACAACCCCTCTGGTCCACATACTGCTGGGGCCTGGAGGACCACCAAGGGCTCAGTGAAGCCTGGACAGGAGGTACGCTGTGCCTTTACCTGGTGTCCCCTGAGTTGTGGCCAGAGGCCACCTCCCTGACTTTTTCCTCCTTCCTCCCTCCTTCCCGGTGCAGAGCTGCCAGCTCCCTGCTGTGATGGAAGCGATTAGATTAGAAAGTGATTTGGGGTCTGATTATCTTGGGTGGAAATTGGCCCCCTGTGTCTTTTTCCATCCTGCTTAGAGCTGGAAAGGTGGGGAGCATGCCACCCAGGCAGAGCGGACTTTTTACGAATGTGTTCGAGACCAGGATGTGAGGGCCTTGTTTCCTATAGGGGAAGGTGGTGTCTGACAAAGAGGATAGCCCTTCACCAGCTATGACTCTGGGTGAGCCACTTCTCCCTGAGCCTCAGTTTCCTCCTCTGTAAACTGAAGGCCAGTGTGAAGACTCAGTGATGACTGGGGTGAAGGGCTTAGCACACTGCCTGGCACAGAGCAGGTGTCCTACAGAAGGTAATGCGGGCCACCGTCACTGCTGTCTGCACCCCATGAATGCAGTGAAGTGTGCCTCCCTCTTCTTTAAAGATCCACAGTGACCCCTCCCTCCATACCCACGTGACTTCTCTGGGCCTCAGTTTCCTCATCAGTCTAACATTGCTGATATTCTTTTGTGTTAGTTTCAAGTATACAGTACATTGGTTAGACATTTATGTAGTTCACAAAATGACCCTCCTCATTACTCTGTCTTCCCTCTGGCTCTACACACAGCCATTACATTAATGCTAACTGCATTCCCTATGCCGTGCTCCCGATCCCTGTGACCCTCTATCAACTACTAATTGGTACTTCTTTAACCCTTCACCTCTTTATCCCAGTCCCCCCATCCCCTCCCCTGTGGCTGTCACTCGATTGTCCTCCGTATTTGTGAGTCTGTTTTTGATTAGTTTGTTCTTTTTGTTCCTTAAGTTCTGCATATAAGTGAAATCATATGGTATTTATCTGTCTCTGTCTTATTTCACTCAGCATAATAACCTCTGAGTTCATTCATATCATTGCAAATGATAGGATTTCAATTTTTTGTGGCTCAGTAGTAATATTCCATTGTATATATGAACTACAACTTCTTTATCCAATCGTCTATTGATGGGCGTTTAAGTTGCTTCCATATCTTGGCTATTGTATATAGTGCTGCCATGAACATAGAGATGCATAGATCTTTACGAATTGTTTTGATTTTCTTTGGATAAATACGTGGAAGTGCAGTTGCTGGGTCAAAAGGTAGATCCATTTTTAATTTTTTGAGTAACCTCCAGACTGTTTTCCATAGCAGCTATACCAATTTGCAATCCCACCAACAGTGTGTGAGGGTTCCCTTTTTTCCACATCCTTGCCAGTTCTAGTCGTTCTTTGATTTATTATGATAGCCATTCTGACCAGTGTGAGGTGATATCTCATTGTGGTTTTAATTTGCAATTCTCTGATGCTTAGTGCCCTTTAAGTATCTTTTCATATGTCCATTGGCCATCTGTATTTCCTCTTCGGAGAAGTAATATTGCTGCTATTTAGCAACCCCTCTTTTCAGCACCCACCCTAGCTGAGCCAGTGCACAAGAAAGCATTTTGTCAGCATGTTATTATAATCACCGAGATTCCATTACTGGGCCCTAGTTCTCCCAGTTTGTGTCCCTTGGGCGGTAGGTGGGCTCCAGGGTCTGCCAGTGATGGGAAGACACCAGGCCTGCGGTGCTTGGCCTGGAGTCAGTGTCCAAGCTCATTTTGTGGTCTCTGCTATTCCCTGCCCAAGGACAAAAGAGCACTGTCCTTCTGTCCTGGGAATGAGCAAGGAGCCAGCAGAAGAGCTCGCCATCTGAGGATCTGGGTTCTATTACAGCTCACAGGTTTCATGGCCCCTCTGGGAGACTTCGAGACTTGGTTTACCCATCCATGGATAGACAGACTGACCTTTACCTGCCTTAAAAGAACTTACTGGAGAGTGTCTATCTGTCTGTTTGTAAAGAACTTTAAGAGCCTGAGATCCTGGGGGCCAACATGCTAGAACACCACACATACACAGTTACATGCGCACGCACACACACACACACACACACACACACACACAAAAACATGTACACACATATATACATAATCTCAAGATATCGCTCATATCCTAGAACAAAAGGGAAGGAGTGGGTGAAACCTCTTGAAACGCGAAAATAGATTCCTTGCTTTAAAGGAAAGTGCTTCAAGTCCTAACTCAGAACCTCTTGACACTTATTTTAGATACAATTCTAATGAGTTTGTTGTGTAAAATTCAAGTCTAAGGCAAATTAGAAAACAAAGAGAAAGCTGTTAGAGATAAGTTTCCCTGAAAACGGAGAAATGGCAATCTCCTCAATCTTGAGGAGAAAGAAGGAAAAACTCTAAAAAGAGTTCAAGAAGCAAGTCATCAAGGCTGTTTAGCATCGGAGCTCAGGCCCTTCAAACCCTGTATAGCAAACCCAATGTAATTACTACCATGCAGCCTAAGGATGGCCTGAGACACTGCTCCAGGAAAGGACCTGATTCTCTCCAGGTGTGCCCTAAGCCTTCTGCAGGTGACACCACTCAGGCCCAGTCAGCCATATGTGCCAACTCTCTTTTTGTGAGTGGCCCATCTGTTCTGTGAAATCCTCTAGCCAGGACACAGTGGCCATGCATCTCCAACACCAGCCTGTAGGTAAAGAGCCATTGGTCTTCTGCTGTCAGAACTGGGCCGTCATAGCTGCTGTCTATTTCCTGCACTGGGTCCCAGCCACCCTCCCTGGGGTCATCTTGTTTCCTCAGTGAGGACACAGCTTCAGCAGGTTTCTCTCTCTTTTTTTTTTTCATATTATTTTTCCAATTATATTTATCATGGTAAAATATACATAATATAAAATTGACCATTTGAACCATTTTTAAGGGTACAGTTCCATGACAGTAAGCACATTCATACTGTTGTGCAACCATCACCACCATTCGCCTCTAGAACTTTTTTCATCTTGCAAAACTGAAGCTCTACCCATTAAACACTAACTCCACATTTATTCCCCGCTCTAGCCCCTGGCAACCAGCATCCTACTTTCATCTCTGAATCTGACTACGCTAGGGACCTCATGTAAACAGAATCAAACAGTATTTGTCTTTTTGCGACTGGCTTATATCACTTAGAATAGGGTCCTCTAGGCTTATGCACGTGGTAGCATGTGTCAGAACCCCCTTTTATTTTAAGGCTGAATAATATTCCATTGTAGGGATATACCACAAAATGCTTAGTTACCATTTCTGTGGGTTTACCTTCGCTTTTTATTCTCACTCACTCTGCCTCAAACTCCCTGAGTGGTCTTAAACAAGTTGTTCCCTGACCCGTACGGTGGAGGGAACTTCCCTGCAGTAGCAAAAAGACCCTCTCGTCAAACAAAAGCTGACACAGAAACTCCGAAGATGAATAAAAGTGGAGGCACTGTGACTAAAGGCCTCTCTCGCCCTCTGCGGCTGTTCCTGCTGCCCCCTAAAAAAATTCCAGAGTTCTTTGGAACCCAGTTTGAAAAAC
>NW_011888952.1:2486331-2499679 GCF_000151845.1 Pteropus vampyrus
CATGTACACACATATATACATAATCTCAAGATATCGCTCATATCCTAGAACAAAAGGGAAGGAGTGGGTGAAACCTCTTGAAACGCGAAAATAGATTCCTTGCTTTAAAGGAAAGTGCTTCAAGTCCTAACTCAGAACCTCTTGACACTTATTTTAGATACAATTCTAATGAGTTTGTTGTGTAAAATTCAAGTCTAAGGCAAATTAGAAAACAAAGAGAAAGCTGTTAGAGATAAGTTTCCCTGAAAACAGGGAGAAATGGCAATCTCCTCAATCTTGAGGAGAAAGAAGGAAAAACTCTAAAAAGAGTTCAAGAAGCAAGTCATCAAGGCTGTTTAGCATCGGAGCTCAGGCCCTTCAAACCCTGTATAGCAAACCCAATGTAATTACTACCATGCAGCCTAAGGATGGCCTGAGACACTGCTCCAGGAAAGGACCTGATTCTCTCCAGGTGTGCCCTAAGCCTTCTGCAGGTGACACCACTCAGGCCCAGTCAGCCATATGTGCCAACTCTCTTTTTGTGAGTGGCCCATCTGTTCTGTGAAATCCTCTAGCCAGGACACAGTGGCCATGCATCTCCAACACCAGCCTGTAGGTAAAGAGCCATTGGTCTTCTGCTGTCAGAACTGGGCCGTCATAGCTGCTGTCTATTTCCTGCACTGGGTCCCAGCCACCCTCCCTGGGGTCATCTTGTTTCCTCAGTGAGGACACAGCTTCAGCAGGTTTCTCTCTCTTTTTTTTTTTCATATTATTTTTCCAATTATATTTATCATGGTAAAATATACATAATATAAAATTGACCATTTGAACCATTTTTAAGGGTACAGTTCCATGACAGTAAGCACATTCATACTGTTGTGCAACCATCACCACCATTCGCCTCTAGAACTTTTTTCATCTTGCAAAACTGAAGCTCTACCCATTAAACACTAACTCCACATTTATTCCCCGCTCTAGCCCCTGGCAACCAGCATCCTACTTTCATCTCTGAATCTGACTACGCTAGGGACCTCATGTAAACAGAATCAAACAGTATTTGTCTTTTTGCGACTGGCTTATATCACTTAGAATAGGGTCCTCTAGGCTTATGCACGTGGTAGCATGTGTCAGAACCCCCTTTTATTTTAAGGCTGAATAATATTCCATTGTAGGGATATACCACAAAATGCTTAGTTACCATTTCTGTGGGTTTACCTTCGCTTTTTATTCTCACTCACTCTGCCTCAAACTCCCTGAGTGGTCTTAAACAAGTTGTTCCCTGACCCGTACGGTGGAGGGAACTTCCCTGCAGTAGCAAAAAGACCCTCTCGTCAAACAAAAGCTGACACAGAAACTCCGAAGATGAATAAAAGTGGAGGCACTGTGACTAAAGGCCTCTCTCGCCCTCTGCGGCTGTTCCTGCTGCCCCCTAAAAAAATTCCAGAGTTCTTTGGAACCCAGTTTGAAAAACCTAAAATTCTGGGAAAGGGGTTCTTAACTTTTCATGCAACATGGACCCTTAGGGAAGTCCAGTGTCATCATGTGCCACCCCTACTTGGAATAACACTTTAAGATGCATAAAATAAAATACATTGGATCACAAAGGAAACCAAAGAGATTGAAATAGTTAAAGTAATAAAAAATTAATGTGTGGTATAGTATGTGCTTTTTTATTAACACACTGAATAACAAGATCAGTAGTCAGTTTAATAACTGCCTTAGTTGTAAAATAAGGGTGAGCATCATGATATCTACCTACAACAGCTGTCAAGTGATATGAAAAAAAAAAAAACCTGTGGTTATAGTAACATGTGTAATGGTATTAGGGCACCACTGACACTCCTGGGGTTTGTTGCCTATGTTCACAATGAGGAGAAATGCTAAATTTCAGTTAGATGTTTGTGAAAATAAAGATGTCACTGTTCTCTAACCCAGGTTCACAGAGCCCTGGATTCTTTCCCTAGATATTTGGGAGAGCGTGGACCCCATTTTAAGCAGTCTTGTAAAGGGCTTAGTTAGCATTTCTTTGCTTGGTTATAGAATTAAGCAAAATGAGATCTGGTTCTAGACTGATCAATAGGAAAAAGAGAGAGTGGTCCCTGCTTGGTCTTTAAGGGTAGGGAAGGAGAAGGAAAAGAGAGAAAGAGACCTGTCTCCAGGAGAGGGTAGTACGTGGCAGGCCTGAGCTGTCTGGGGGCCTGAGAACTGAGTATTTGAGCCTCAGATGTATCACAATGCTGTCCCAAGGTGAAATCATCCTAAAAGGTTCATAGTTTGAACCTTAAACATAGGCGGTACCCTAGAACCTCAGCAGACAAACATCCAGAAGCTGACTGGGATGGAGTTCCTTCCACTCCTTTAGGGAGGGGGCATGGGTCTCACAATGGTAACTTGGCTTCCGTCCCCTTCCCTAGGGACCCATGTGATGGAGGGCTCTGGACGGATGGTGGTGACCGCTGTGGGTGTGAACTCTCAGACTGGCATTATCTTTACCCTGCTGGGGGCCGGTGGCGAAGAGGAAGAGAAGAAAGACAAGAAAGGTAAGCCCAATCCCTTTGTGGATGAGGAGAGGAGCTCTTAAGGCCACACTTTTTGTTGTTGTTGAATTATTCACTCAACAAAATAGTTATTGAGTGCCTTTTATGTTCATGCCCTGTGCCAAAAGCCACCTCCTGCATCCTCAAGGCGTTGCTCAGGCCTGAAGGACTCTGTCTGTTTCATCCCCAGGATCTTGTCCCAGTCTCTGTCTTGTCCAGTCATGTCACAGAGGCCTCTCCTTTCCCCTGGGCCAGGCCAAGCGTGCTGAGCATTTGTTGCATCTCCAGCCTCAAGCATAACCTGGTCCCGTCATCACTCCTGATATCAAGTAGAAATCTCCATCCAGGCATATTCCTTTACTGTTCTCAACTCCACTGAGAGCAGCAAACCCACCCATCATAGGTTCTCCCCAGATGTGGGCAGAGGACATTCTGGAGAAGGTGGCTCCAAGCCAACTGCTGTGAACCTGTCCCCGATGCCACCTCACCTGGGTTCTGGCTCCTTCTTCCCCCTAGAAATAAGACTCCTTATTCCCTGGCCCCTCTCAGTGCAGCAGGCTGGCAGCCTGGGCTATATATGCCTCTCAGAGCGGAGGAGGGATGCTCAAAAGACGTAAGAGGCCCAGACCACTGGCCACTGCACAGCTGGCTTCTTACCCAACACTCACACTTGGTCTCAGGACAGCCCCCCTACTCACATCTTTAGCCTTGGTCTTGTCTCCTTCCCCAAGCTCCAGACTTCTAGAGTCCAGGGAAAGGAGATGAGATGGAAGGTGGCCCCTCCTTGAGTTTTAGGGGCATCCCTGCTACCTCCAGCTCTCTGAAGTCAACCAGGCACAGAGCCTGCGTCACGATCAAAGGTTACTTGTTCCTGAGGGTGAAACTCATTTCCTAGTAGGGTCCCCCTAAGATTATGACTGCCACACCATCAGGAACAATGGAGCTGAGATGTGATCTCCAGATCTGGAGAGCAAGGGGAGAGCTGAGGTTGAAACCGAGGACAAAGTCCTGGCCAAGAGGCCCAGAACATGTCGGGACAGTGTTCACGAAATAGAAACTTTGGCCAGCTGTGGCCCCAGGGTGCAGGCAGTTAGGCAGATATGGGCAGTTAGGCAGGATGTGGCAGTCTTTGCCCATTTTCTTGGCCTCACTGTGGCCCAGGTGAGGGGCAGAAGCTCCCACGGTTCAGACCTGTATTGTTGAAAATGCCAATAGGAAGACAGGCTTTACCTGCCCTGAAGCACAGATCAGCGGTCTCTCAACTAATAGTTACGTGCATCTCAACAAGGCAAGAGCATCAGTGTAGAGAGAAGAGGTGGGATGTGGAGGTGACATGGCAGAGGAAGATGGGGGACAGCCCTGACTATTAGGCCCCTATGAGCAGCGCAGCCAGGGTTTGGCCCCCTCAGCACGGCTATCCCATCACCTCCATCAGGGATATTGCTTAAAGCCGCCAACTGTGGGTCCCCCTTTCAGGATGACCCTGGGCTGGCCAGATGTGTGTGTGTGTGTGTGTGTGTGTGTGTGTGTGTGTGTGTGTATGCACGTGCATGTGCAAACGCGTGCACACGCACAGATGAGACTGTGTGTGCTTCTCCTTCATTAATATATCTCAAAAATCATCACACAGGTGTGAAGAAGGGGGATGGCCTTCAGCTACCAGGTACAGTAAGACACCCCTCAGGAGCTTTTAGAAATAGCAGCAGCCTTAGACCACTGAACCTGGGCCCTAGACCCCAGCACACAGCTGGAGGAATCGCCCTGACTGCAGGGGCTCTGCCCCCCCAGATCCTCAGCTGTGCCCTGGGTAATGCCAGCCCCACAGGACAAGCCAACACCCCACTCTGCCTACTTGCCCTTTCAGTGTGTCACCCTGCCCCCAATGCCAATGGCACCGACACCATCTCCACACAGCCCTCAACCCCACACACACATGCATGCAGGGGCCGTTACCATGGGACCCCACAGCCCTGCTCCCCCTCCCACCCCTCACAGAGACTAGCTGGCTTCCACCTCACCCAGCAGTGTCTCTTCCCTCTCCTTCCCACAGAACTCATACCCCTACCCCAAGAAAGAGCAAGGGTGAATTTGACTATCTCATATTATTTTTAATTTATAAATTAAGGAAAACTCTCTAATACCTTTTCTGTCTTATGCACAGAATGCGACATGCTTGATGTCACCTTGTAAATGATGGGGCATCTCACATGAGGATTAACAAGGCATTTTGAGTGCCGGTCAGGGAAGAGTAGATGGCCATGGACAGTGGCCTGAGTCGAGGGCATGAATCCCGCTAAATCACCGCCCTCCACGGATGTTCCACCGCGACACACAATGGCGGTCATAGCAACACCCATTCGGCATAGCTGATGCCACACAGGAGAGGTTCATTGCTGAATATTTTGAATTGACTCCTGGCTATGGGCCCCTCTGGCCCCGAAGGGCAGTCAGACTCCCTCTCCTCATAGAACCCTCTCTGACAGGTCCCCACCTGATTGGTTGGGGCAAAGGGGTACATCAGTCCAGACCTCACCGCAGAACAGTGCCATCTCGCCTAAGCACCTTGCTCATCTTCCATGTTTTATTTCAAAGACCCTCCATGTCTGAGTTTTCTCACCCGACTTCTGTGGCATCTCTATGAGAACATTTCACCCCCACCCTCAAATTTGAGTTTCTTGATTTCCGGTGGAGATTTTCTTTTAAGAATATAGTTGCGTTATTTGCCACAAGTTGGTTCCTGTCTTTATTGTTGTTGCTGTTCTGCATTGTTGCTTTTCTCCATTGTGACACACTGCATTTTCATCCCTCCCACCCCCGCAGCGGCCGATGGTGCGGCAGGTTCAAACGCTGCAGATAGTGCAAATGCCAGCCTAGTCAATGGTACGTCTCCCACGGCGAGCTCTCGGTCTCCGGTGGATGGGCATCTCCCCCACCCCCAACTTCGGGCTGGCCTCTCTCTGTTCTGGACCGCACAGATCTTGGATGTGCACGGGTAGCTCTGCAACAGTCGTCCTCTCACATGGGGCAGGTGCTTAAGAGAGAAGCCACCACCGGGAATCAGCTCCACGCCCACTTGTAGCGCCAAAATGGTGCTGGCTTCTGTGGGGCCTTTGACCCCCAGTGGAGCCCTGAAGAGGGACATGACCTTGGCTTCAGATTTGGCCCCAAGAAGCAGCGTCCCACCTGTGTGGCCCTCTCCTAAGCACATTCCTGGCTCTGGCTTTGGGAAGAAGGTCTGGAGTCAGGACCTGGGCTGAAGCTGGCCTCTGGGTTCCCAGTGAAGTCTCCAGTCTCCGACTCTAAAATTGCCTCACGGCAGGGGGACCCAGGCTGGGTTCAGCTCTTTGGCCCTACCCCATAGCATGGCTGACCCACTGTTAGACATTTCTTCCTCTTCTCTTTCATGGAGCAAACGGGCAAGGGGTTCGCTTGGGCTCGGGCCTCCTTCTGTCCCTCAGATGTGGACTGGTGTTTCTCGCTGTTGCCTGTGCTGGAGCATTTGTCCTGGGTCTCTGCATTCTGACTGGCCCCCTCGGGGGTGGGGGGCAGGGGCTGCCACCGTACCTGGGGTCTGCATCTTATCTCCTCACACACAGGCAGGAAGAAGTTCTATTCACTTGCCTCTAAGCTTTTAAAAGATTTCTTCTTTCTATACCCTCCCATCTTCAGAGCAACAAGGCTTCTATTACTCAAATATGTCCCCTGTCCCCAAATTAAGTAACGTGATAGTCACCCAGGCTGCTTCTGAACTGCTGAGAGCTGTTAGGGCTCAGTCATGAAGCCTTTGCCCCTGAGTCACTGCATACCAGGCACCGGGCTGTGGGTTTCTCATCCATTATATCTTTTACTCCTCACCACTCCTGGAAAACGTGGAGATCTTGTCCCACCTCATCCTCTCATCCCCTGACCCAGACCTCTGGCTGAGCCACCTGGATTCAAAGTGACCAAAGATGGAAGCACCTTGTAGATGTCAGAGGCTGGGCAAGACACTTCTGCAAGCAGCGCCTTGCTAAAAAGGGCTAATTCGGGCATGGATCTATTTCAGGCACAGGAGGAGAAAGGGAGACAGCTTGGGGTGTGGGAGGTGTCATGCGTCAGGGATGGGTGGCAAGGGATGACAGAAACGATATAGGCAAACCCACAGCCTGGAGGAGAAGGAAACAGGATGTGGCATTCTGTTAACCCCAGGGCAGTGAGCCTGCATCTGGGTTGGCCAGTCCCCCAAAAAAAGGCACCTCCACCTCCAAATTATAGCAGAAAACTCCAAGTATCCCAAGAAGAACTGCAGGAAAGATGCAGAACCATCATTCCTTGACTACCTAGAAATTTTGCAAGCATTCATGCTTGCCATCTCATTTAATTCTCATGGCAACCCTATTATACAGAATTTATTATCCCCACTTTCAAGATGAGGAAACTGAGGCTCAGGAAGATCAAGACACTAGCCCAAGGTCACAGAGCTAGAAAGTAGAAGAGCTGGGATTTGAACCCAGGCCTGGCTGGCTCTAAAGTGCATGTTCCTCTTCCTGATCCAGGATTTCCCAATGGATCGTGTCTTATAAACTTCACAAGGATATTAAGAGGTCTTCCCCCTAAGAAAAAGATCCTGTGATCAAGGATGTTTAAGCACCACTGAATAGAAATGGTTTCTTCCTCATTGCAGGACTCCTCAGAGCCTTGACTATGCTGGTGTGTAGTGGAGAGTTAGAGTTATGCAGGACTTCTCTGGCTGATTTGGCTACAGGACCTTTCCTGGACAAATCTTGTGGGGTTGATATGCTCCCATAATATACTTTAGGAAACAGTGCTCTAAGCCATTGCTCAAATTATTATCGGAGAACCAGAAACCTGGGCATCTCCTAGGAGCTTGTTCAAAATGCAAATTCTGAGGCCCCACTCCAGACCTACTGAATGAGAATCTGCCTTCTGACAAGGTCTCCAGGCACAGTGCGTTAAAGGTTGAGAGACGCTGGTCTGAGGCGTGGCAAGTGAGAGAATTAACTGTTCCTTTCCCCTTCTTCCTCTGAGCCAAGTCGAGATGACTTGGAGATAGAAAACAAACTAAGAGACAGTATTCCCCCTGCCTTTACTCCCCCAAGCCCTGTCCCAATTGAAAGATGGGTGTATTCCATTCATCTTAGAGGCCTTAAAATTGCCATTGTTATTTTATTATTTCTTTCACGGTTATTAATATACCACTATTTAATACATTGCTTATAATCACAATTAATAATATATCACTCTTATCTCCAGAAATTTACAGGGCACTTTGCAGTGCTTTTCATAAGCATCACCTTGGTTGAAATTGTTACATTTCATGGAGGAAGAAATGGAGAAGCAGGGAAGACAGGTGACATCTCCCAGTCCTGTTAGTTAGTGGTCTGTCTCCTCTGAGCTCATTTATCAGGTCACCTCTCCGTGAATCCTCCACATCCATGCTTTTCACACCCATGTCCCTGGCAGTGCATGAAGTGAACAGACCCATTGGGCAAAGCTACATCTGGCGTCTGATGCAGAGGGGCCTCTGAGTCTCTACTCCTGTTCCGCATCTTAGGTCCCATCCTCCATCCCGGCTTCCCTGAAACAGCCCATCCTCCAGATCCCAGAGCTGGCTGTCCCACCATAGTTCCAGGGCCAGCCAAGCAACAGTATAGCTGAGGAGAGCCCCCCAAAAGTCCCTCGCTTCTGAAAACTCAGGCCATCTGCACCGGAGCACCCCAGAACACCACTCCCTCCCTCAAACATATGCATTGATGATTTTTTTTCTGGCTACTTGTGCACGATGGAAATAAAAGAGGAAATTGCTAGCTTGGTTATTGGGAACACACAGGGGCTATTGCCTCTGATAATATGCAATGCAAATAAAAGCCCCTTTATGACATCTAAAAGCAACTATTTAAACGGAGTCCTCTGGTGCCATTTAGCCCAGTTAGTAAAATTATTTTTAAAAATAAAAATAATCGTAGTCCATTCCTGTTTGCTCTAAAAGGCCTCTTCCTATTTTGTTTCTTAATCCAATAGAAAGAATTTTACAGTAGAGCAATAGGGGCCTTTCTCTTTAAACCCCGGTTGGGTCACTGAGACTCTGCTGGAAGAGGAAGTGGGAAGAGCACTGCACTTTCCTTTCCTTGGAGAGAGAGTGTGGGGTTGGGATCCAGGAAAGCCACTTCCCGTCTTGGAGTCACCTGTAACGTGGGTGTGGTGATGATGACGACACTGTTTATAGAACTAATAATGTAGCCACAGTGTTATCATCAGGATGCTCCATGTGAGGGCGCCTCTGAACCTTCCTTGGCCTCAGTTTCCTCACTAGTAAAAAGAGTGAGAGAAGCCCTCCCACCCATCTTGCAGAGTGTCGGGAAGACTGATGGGAGATGACACTTGTAAACTGCAAAAGGCTAAATGGGCAAGTGGTTACTACTTAGGCGACTTTTAGGTGTTCTAGGAGGTGAACATTGCATCCCCATTCTATAGAGGTGGGAGCTGAGGTTGGGAGAGGTAACACCACACAGCTAGTTGATGTCAAAACAGGGGTTTCAGGAGCCCAGTCCCCCCAGTGCCACCTCAACGTCCCTCCTCTGGGCTCAGAGGGGATGAGCGGAAACATTCATGCACTTTGGGGCCAGCTTTTCATTTACCCACTGAGACCCAGGCAGACTGTCTCCTTCTCCCAGCCTCAATTTCTCATCTGTAAATGGATTTAATACAGGAGTGCCCTTGTAGGTATGTGTTAAGGACTAGATGACGTCAAGGAGATCTTGTTTGCACCTGGCACATAGTGGGTTCTTCCGGAATGTGAGCTGTGAGAGAATCCCCTTTGCAGCAAATGTCCAGGTGTGGCTGACCTCCTCAGACTCCTCCAGACGGGGCAAGGCCCACGGACAGAGTTCTGGGTGAGCTCAGTGGACAGCCTAAGAGGACAGGAGGGTGTCCCTTTCCACAGCGCCAACAGGTGAAGGCAGATGTCTCAGCCACCAGGTAGAAGCCACCAGTCCCTCTCACCCTGCCAACACAGCCCACAAACCTCTTGCTGTGGAGAGGGCCTCCCAGGCAGCCCTGATTAAGGGAGCCCCAAACTGAGCCCTTTCTCCAGCAGGAGGCAACATCAGGCCCTGGTATGCAGGGCCCGGGGAAGGGGGCACCCATGGGAGCCTACCGACCCAACCCTTCCTGTCTACTATGGCCTGAGCTGTCAACTGCAGAATGAAGAGCATACACGCAGATGGAGGGGAGATTGGCCGCTTCCCCTGGGAGCCAGGGCACTCCCACCAAGCCCCCTGGATACAATTGGAGTACCTCAGAGCCCACCACTGGGAAGCCCCTGCCCACCCTTTGCATGGGTCACTCTCAGTGGGTCTGGGCAGAGGGTTGTCCATGCTACAACTTCACACCCCTTCAGAGGGAAAAGGAGAAAGTAGTAATATTTCTCCTAGAGCCAGAAACTAAGGAACACATTTATCAAACTTCTCCCGCTTCTACAATTCTGTCTCTCTCTCTCTCTCTCTTCTCTCTCTCCCCCCTCCTCCCGCCCCCACCAGCTCATTTCCTTTTTGCCTCTTGTCAGCCCACAAAATACACCAACCAAATTACTCATTGGAGACCTGAGAACTCTCAATCCTCTGCTCTCTGCCTGCTAACTCTGGTCCCTTTCACCCTTAAAGGCTGTTGTTTAATCTGTAAGATGCTCAAGGCCAAAATAATTCCCACAGAAGCACACTCTCCAAGCCCCCAGAGAATCAAGAGAAACCCTGTAGTCAACGTGGTGGCCAGGTTTACTCTTGTCTCTGGGGTATCCCCAGCATCCCCATATGGAGGAGGGATGGAGTCGGCTTGGCCCTTCCTCCGTCTGTGACATGAATGTCCGTGGCCCTATTGTGTCTTTGTGATGACCGATGTTTGTTGTCTGTTCTCTGTTGTCTGTTAAAATTCTTTGTCGTGTAGGTAAAATGCAGGATGGCACTGTGGACGCCAGCCAGAGCAAAGGTAACTCCTTTGTATTAACCGGCTCCTATGGTCCCTACAGCCCTTCCCCACTGGTTGTGAGGGCCATGCCAGAGGCAGACGCAGCCACACCTATGGGTGCCTGACGTCTTTGGGGAGTGTAGCTATGATTCAGGCGGTACCAGGCCAAATGGAGGCATCACCTGATGAGAATGACCTGCAAGCCAGCTTCTCCCCAGCCTTTGAGCTATGCTGCCCTTTTAACTGAAGACTTGAAGCTGGTTCTTTGAAATCCTTGGGAAATAAGGGTTAGGGCACCAGGCCTACCAGTTAGTCCTGCACTGAAGGAGGAAGGGGCTTGGTACCCATGGATGGGGACACTCTCTTTTACCTTATAAGCCCCCTTTTTGTCCCTACTGTCTAGTGACTACTTAATATCTCAACAACATGGCCCAAAGACCAACGGGTAAAGCCCAAGCCTATGTGTCCTGTCTGAATGTGGGAAAAGTCAAGGGGGCCATTTGGGGAAGGCCCAGAGTGGATCCCAACCCACTCCTGCTGGGAATCCACACTGGAGCCATGTCACTTCCTGCTGTATCCTGGATTCCAGGCTCGAGACAGCCAGTGGCCTTGGGACCAGGGTCTCCAGCTGGAAGAGGCAGACTGCCCCCTCTATCATGGGCCTTCTGTGCTGGCCATGTGGGGGCCCAGGCAAGGGATTGGGTGCCTCAACACACTCCCCTGGGCAGGCAGGGTGGGTGCCAACATCCCCACCCCATAGGCTGATCTGTGTGTGTGCATTTCTGTGTGTGTGTGTGTCTGTGTGTGTGTGCACATGTATGCTCTGCCACCTGCAGCCAAACAGCAGGATGGGGCAGCCGCTATGGAGATGCAGCCCCTCAAGAGTGCCGAGGGCGGTGACGCTGATGACAAGAAGAAGGCCAACATGCACAAGAAAGAGAAGTCGGTGCTCCAAGGCAAGCTCACCAAGCTGGCTGTGCAAATTGGCAAGGCAGGTGAGTGTGCAGTCACCGCGGATGGTGCAAGTGGGAACACACAGTAGGACCCCAGATAGGGCCCTGCCCCGAACTAGATCTCAGTTGCCTCATCTGTAAAATGGGGGCTTGCATGAGATGATGGGGGCTTGCATGAAATAGTCCCTGAGACCCACCTTTCTCAACCACAGCAACCAGTTTGAGTCCTTATACAGTAGGCACTCAGCACTTAGAAGCAGAAGAGTAAACCTGGGCTGTGGGGGACACACTGCCTGCTTTCTTGTCCAGCTACGGCTGTGAGAACTTGGACAAGTAACTTCTCCTAGCACTGAGTCTTCACCTACTGATCTGTGAAATTGGGATACCCAGTCGCCCCTTCTTCACAGGTTGCTATGAGGATTAAAAGAGATTATGCATGTAGAGTACTTAGCATTTGGTGGGCATGGTGGCTGGAGAGGAGGCAGGACTTGGAGTTTGCAGCGAAAGCTTTATCCTGAGGACAGTGGGAGCCATGTAAGAGGTTTGAGCAGGGGAGGGCAGAGATGCACTTGGGCTCTCAGCTGCAGGGCAGAGGAAAGATTGAAGAGGTTGAGGGCAGTGCTGAGATCCCCAGCACAACAAGCTGGGCTTCCCAACTGATTTGGTGGCTACAGGTGAAGGCTGGTGACAGCCCCTCTGGCCCAGGAAGCTGAACCCAGCTGCAAAGTGAGCCTTGCCTGTCTGACGTGGCCTTGGCCTCCCCTCCTGGGTAAGGACGTGGCAAATGCCAAGGCCTCCCCACCTGGCTGTTTGCTCTTCCATGGCTGTCTCCCTGCTCTAATTATAGGCACCACACTGTGGAGAGGGGAGGCAAATTACAGGCTTGACTGTCTATATTTAAACTCGGGGTCCTGGTGACAGCTCCCGGCTGCCGGGAGCTTGGCTTCCCGCCCCTGCGACTGTCAGATAGAGAGAGAGCAGGCTCTGCGGCTCCACAGCTGGAGGTGGGGGTGGGGGAGCGATGGGCACAGGGATTTCCTCCAGGAAACATGGCACTGAGGGGCAGAGAACGAGGCAATGAGAACAGCCCATGGTTTTCAAAGTCCTCGCTCATCATCCTCCGCTTCCTTGGCCCCGCTAAGCAGAGTTCAGAGTCAAGCACTTCTGGGTTCACATCCCACTTCTACTTCTCTCTGGGGCTGGATTCCCTGAAAGCAGAACTGGAAATGGGTGAAGATGGGATTTTGGGAGGGGGTCTTCTCAGGTGAGACCTGTAAAGAGTAAGGAACACAACAGGGTGGGAGAAGAAGCCAGATACAGCTGAGATTTTGAGAGAAATCCCAGTCCCCACGTGCTCCATGGGGCGCTCTGGAGCGGAGGACCTCTGCAGGGTCTGTCCCGCCTCGTAGCGGGGCAGCTGGGCTTTTGGACCCTTGCATCAACCATTGGATACTGGCCATCCACTTGGGATGGGGTGCACTCCCAGGCACTTCCTGACAAGGAGGCTCCAGTCACCCAAGTTCAGTCTTCTTCTGGCAAAGAATACAGGTGTGCACAGTCTCAGAGGCACCTGCACAGCCCCTGTGGCGCATGAGGATGGGCACATGGAACAGGCAAGAGTAATCCCAGGGGAACCCCAGCAGGTAGTTACCTGTATTTGCTAACTCTGCAGTTCCTCCCTGGCCTGTAGCCTTGGGCAACTCACATTTCCTCACTGAGACTCAGTTTCCTCATCCAAAAATTGGCCTCCTGCCAGGAACTCTCTTCCCACAGGTCACCACCTAGCTGCTCCTTCTCATCGTTCCTTTATCTGCTCATAGAACACCTCTTCCAGGAAGTCTTCCCTGGCCACCTTAGCTTCAGTAGCCTCTCCCTACCTGCACATGCTGCTTTTTCCTTTTATTTTATTTTAGCATT
>NW_011888952.1:2500719-2520599 GCF_000151845.1 Pteropus vampyrus
GAAATAAATATGCATCCCCTCCACAGAGGAGGAACTGAGGCTCTAAGGATCAAGGACTTGCCCCAAGCCACAAAGCTAGGAAGTGGCAGAGCTGGGATATGAGCTAGGGTCACCTGACCCCAGAGCCCTTTTGGCCAAAGGTTTGGTCCACATCTCACTTCCCAGGTCCCTTCGCCCCCAGAAAGCCCCTGAGCAAGTCTCCTCCCACCCCGTGTTGCAGGCCTGGTGATGTCAGCCATCACAGTGATCATCCTGGTGCTCTACTTCACCGTGGACACCTTCGTGGTCAACAAGAAGCCATGGCTACCTGAGTGCACACCCGTCTACGTGCAGTACTTTGTCAAGTTCTTCATCATTGGCGTGACGGTGCTGGTGGTTGCCGTGCCCGAGGGACTCCCCCTGGCCGTCACCATCTCGCTGGCCTACTCAGTGAAGGTGAGAAGGGGAGAACCAGACCAGCCAGCGGATGCAGCTGAGATAGGCTGCCTCCTGGGAGGTCTGTGGAGTGGCCAGTGGGGCCAGGGCTGGGATTGGGAAAAGAGTTAAGAAGGGAATTGTACACTTTAAACTTACTGGATTTCGTTAACCAGAGTCACCATAATAAAAAATATAAGGAAATAAATATTTTTTAAAAAGAAAAGAAGAAGGGAGTGGACAAATTGGAAGCCAGAGAGAAGATATATGCAGGAACCCAAAACTCACATGCCTTCAGGGAGTCCAGGGACCTGTGGGAAAATTGGAGAGCCACACCCTACCTAAAGGGACAGCCATTATTCAGCCCAGCCAAGTGTCACCTTGCAGGGATACAGGCCCAGTGTTGCCTTATCTTTACATTTTTTCGAGAGAAGCCAGAAATCTTGACTTAAATAAACTCCTGATTTTTAAACATCGACAATCAACTCAACTTTTAAAAAAATGAAATGCAGACATCACTGTGCAAGCCCAAACCTATCGTTTCCCACTAAATGTGGACAGAAGTCTGGCCATCATCGGCACAGGCCTCATAGTAGCCACAGTACTTGTACGACTACTAATCTCAGAGGTTGTTTTCTAAAGTTTAAAAGAAAGAAACCTGTAACAAAAAAAAAAAGACATCTGATTTTATGAAAACCCCCTCCTCCCAGGAGTTGGGCTGAGAATATGAGGTCTTAAAAAAAGTTCACTGAAGGGCAAGTGTGCCCATGCACGCCAACTGTGGAAGCTTGGGTCTGGGGAGCCTTCTTAAATACTGCACTGATGGCAGAGCCCCACCTTCCCCTGCTCCCAGGCCTGTGGCCCTCTGCGGAGCCCTAAGGCTGGGCTGAGTGGGCTGGTGTCCCCATGGGTACTGCACGTTGGCCCACTTAGGGCCACTTCAAGCCTGGCTCACCCCCAGGTCCTCACACGCTGGGTCATTCTCTTCCCTTAGCCCTGTGGTTTTCACACTTCAGAGGGAGGGCTGCACTCCTGTTTCCCAGGGCCCTGGTGCCAGGATGTCCTTGCGAGGGTGGAGGCCTGGGCATGTTTATAAATAAGGCATTCGCTCTGAGACTTTGGCAGAGCCACCGGAGGGCGCGTCAAGCATTAGTTTCCAAGCTGGAATTTGGGCTGGGCTCACTGATGTAATTTCATACAGAAAAGAGATCTCTAGGTAGGTGCCAGAAAGTGGCAGCTCTGTGTAAAGAATACGGCCCTTATCATCTCCTTGGTTTTTAGGGTTCTTGAAGAAACTCCATCCCACAAACCAAAGCCCAAACAAGTCACAACACGATGCTACTTGGGGGCTGGGGGCCTGGACATGGAGACTGTCACACAGCCATGAGTCAGGACCCTCTCAGCCACCCACCTGAGTTTGGAATCCCTTTGAAAGTTGTGCAGAGTTGGTTTGGGGGAATCACATATAGATGATTTTAGGCCTCCACACCTTCTACAGTTTGCATCTCTGGCACCTGGTGCCTTCAGCCGTCTTCGATAGTGTTACTTATACAGTTACTTGATAAACTTAGTACAGCACCCCAACTCAGAAGAGGCACACTCTCCCCTCTCTGAGCCTAGACCTACCTCCGAAAGTCACCATCGGAAGAACAGAGATGACCACTTAGAGCAATGCTGTCTGATAGAGCTATAACATGAGCTGTGCGCATGATTTTAAATTTCCTAGTAACCATGTTAAAAAGAAAAAGTAAGAAGAAACAAGCAAAATTAATCTTAATATAATTTACTTAACCCAGTATGTCCAAATTATTATCAAGCCAACATGTAATCAATTTAAAAGTTACTAGTGAGAGATTTACATTTTTTTCATAAGTCTTTAATATCCCATGTGTCTTTTACATTTACAGCACATTTCATGTCAGCCTAAGCACATTTCCAGTACTCAGTGGTCAAATGTGACTACCATATTGGACAGCACAGGCCTAGGCATTTTTAAGCGCAACAAATGAACCTTTGTCAGAGAGTACAGATGGGCAGAGGCCTGCTGGAATGATCCAAGTGGTGAGGTTAAACAGAGCTGGCTTCAAATCCCAACTCTAACCCTCACTAGGTGCGTGTGCCTGGTCAAGTCACTTTACCTCGGCGTCTTCAATTGCCAAAATACATTACAAGAATCCTCCCGGATTTCACAAGATTCTTACAACATCAGGCAAAAAAAAACAAGTGCAGAAGAACTTTCTTACAACACGTTGTGTCGTAAAGTGATTGCAAATTCAAATTGCTGTTGATCATCCATTCAACATACATTGTTGCTACTATCACAGGTTACAATAAGAGAAACTACAATAGCATATAATCCTACCAATACGCCATTTTTAGTAACATGACCTGCTATTAAAAGTATTCTAATAGCACTCATTTTGTACCCTTCTTATAAAGAGTTGTAATGAGGAACAAAGATAAAAGAAATCAAATTCCTAAGCGCAGACTAGAACTCCATCCGATTCAGCAACTTTAGCAACTTTTCGTGTCCCTGCTTGCCATAGAGGGTCACTGTGACAGGAGGGCCTGCATGAAGAGTGATGGTTCCTAGAGAATTCCTTTATTTGCATTGCTTGAGAACCTGGAAGAAGCTGGAAGTATAAAGCTAGGAAGGAAGAAAAGGAGGTGTATACATTGGAAAATTAATAATAATATGTATAGTAGGATTCCATTTTTGTTATAAATTTAAAAGAAAGGATGTTGATGTGTAAGATGTATCAGTTTTGAGTGGTAGCATTAAAGCTGCTTTGTTTTTCTTTTTTTGTATGTCTACATCTAAAAGAAATTTGTGATTTTTATCATGCAAGTTATAATATGTATTTATTGTAGAAAAAACAGAATCTATAGATTTTTTAAAAAGAAAACAATAAAAGTCTACCACCCAAAGATAATAATACTAATATATTTATATTTTTCTAGATATTATCTTATGTCTATAAACATATGTATCTCCTAAGTGTATTACTTTTGGTGAAACCAAAGTGACAGTGAAAATCAAGCACCAGTGAATGATGGTACATTTGAGAAAATCCATAATCAAATAAGGAATAGTTATTTAGGTTAGGGTATAACAGAAAAATATTTGAAGTAATCAGGGAAGACCCAACCTTATCCTTTTCCCTCTTTTTTCCATACAAAATTTAGATTACTTCCATAATCCAAACTAACAAAGTCAATTAGTCAAATCTTTTAAATTATCCAACTAATAAAAGAGAAGGAGGTCTGCACACATAAAAGGAGCCCAGATGTCAGAGGCTGTAGTAACCGCCATCCTTTGCCAGTGCAGAAGCAAAGGGGTGGACTGTGACAACCCTCCCTCATTTATGTTGTGTTCACCCAGTGCCCCGGGCACCCCGGCCCCCCAGCTCCCTCTCCTCACTGTCACCTTCTCACCTGCCCCTTCCCCCAGAAAATGATGAAGGACAACAACCTGGTACGCCACCTGGATGCCTGCGAGACCATGGGCAATGCCACAGCCATCTGCTCAGACAAGACGGGCACATTGACCACCAATCGCATGACAGTGGTACAGGCCTACGTTGGTGATGTCCACTACAAGGAGATCCCCGACCCCAGCTCCATCAATGTCAAGACCATGGAGCTGCTGGTCAATGCCATCGCCATCAACAGCGCCTACACCACCAAGATTCTGGTAAGTGGTGCAGGCTGCGCTAGAGAGAGCAACATCCATGGGTGGATGCAGAAGCACAGAGCAGGTTGAGCAATGTGGTTATCATTTTTAAATACCGCTCATGTATTTTGGGGTGGCCAGATAGTGGCTTGTTTCTCTTTGACTTAGCTATGATATTTGTATGACTCCCCCCCCCCCGCCAAAATTGTTGTTAATCGTGTTTTTAAATCCTATCACTGCTCACCACCTACCAAAAAAAAAAAATCTTTTTATTATCAGTTATCAGTTAGCTTTTGCTACATAACAAACTACTCCAAAACTTAGTGGCTAAAAACAAAACTGTATTTAGCTCAGAATTTTGTGAGTCGGCATTGAGGCTGGTCTCAGTGGTGCTCTGCTGTTCTTGGCAGTACTGTAGGTCAATTAGAATGGCCTCTGCTGGGATGGCAAATCCCTGTTCTGTGTGGTCCCATCTCCTTCAGGCTTGTCTGATATTAAATAACACATTCAACTAAGTAAAATTTAAAGATCTTTGGTTTTATTGAATGATTCATGAATCGGACAGCATCCCATCTAGCAGGTAGGAAGGAACTCCAAGGAGCTGTACAAAATGGAAGGCTTTTTAGGCAGAAGGGGAGAGAAAAGTGGATTGTTTCAGGCTTAGGTAACTACCTATGGAGGATGGAAGGGGGCTGTCGGGTGGATTCCCTCACTAGTGCTGACCGGGAAATTCCAGATTGACTGGGTAAGGTTACATTCCTGGGAGAGGCTGAAACTGCAATTAGGTTAGATATTAAGTCTTCATTTGGTGATGTGGGCTTAGCACAAGTGACTCCATTTTGGGCCTGTTTATCTCTTTTCTAACAATTTCCCCTTTTATCAGACTCTCAGCTTAACTGAGAGATGTGATCAAACAGTAAAGCATTGGCACCACTCTCAGCGACCTCTCTGTATTTCTCACAGCTTTTACTGATCCTGTGTGTGACTCACAGGGCATGACTTTTTTTCTGAATCTCTGCAATAGTCGCAGGCCACAGCTTCCGGTTCACAATTTTGAAATCAGTCATTCTTTTCATTCTTTTTCTGATGTGCCAGTCTTAGGGAGATTATTTGCTTGGTGGTTAGTGGCTGCAAACATACACTTAAAGCTTTTGAGAGAGTACAGTGTGCCAGGGAGATTACTATGACTTTTACATACAGGATCATGCCCACTTCGGAGCCATGGTCCCCAAAACCCAAACCAATCAGAATCAGATAACTCAAAAGAAGACCCTACCAAAGGCATCACCTTTTTAAGCCAAGTGGCTTGCTCAGTGATCTTATATAACTGAGTTTCAACTTCCCCAGAAGTGTTAATTCAGGTACGATAGGTGGTGTTGGCCACAGCATAGACACCTTCCTGTTCAGCTAAAAGATCATCAAGAATACTATTATCAGGAACAACTTTGGCAAGAGAGTCTAAGGATTTTTCATGGGCAGCTATTATCTTAGCAGCGGATTCTGCAAAGTCTTCAAGAGTTAAGGAGAGATTTTTCAATCATAGCCTCATTTACATTTACTCCTAACCAAGGAAGTAGAGCCCTGCCAAAAGAAGTGAATCCTCAGCCATGAACACCTCCTGGTAGGTCCTTCCTAACTCAACGATGTAAATTCAGGGGAATTGACCAATGAGATGTCTCAATTTTGTTTGTAAACAGTTGGGGCTCAGTTAGTAACCTAAGAGGCATTGCCCAGCTGTGCACCAGCCATCTAGGCATCATAGGCCCAAGGAAAGTGATAACCGTCACAGACAGATAAATCCTGTTGGGGCACAAACCACTTTCACTGAGGCGGCATTGTTAATGGATTCATTCACTTACTCGTTCAAGCCAGGAGTCAGTTAGGTTTTCGCCACATTCTGGAAGTAAATCTCCTTCCCTGTAATAAAAAGTTTTTCTAAATATTAGAGGTTATCTCCCTTAGCAGTGGTCTGGGAGATATGGATGATGACATTATCTTTCCAGGCCAATGCCAAAATAAAGGAAAGAAAGAAGAAGAGAGGATTTCATGCTTAGTTTAAAGTATGAAGTCTTGATCCTGCATCTAGGGAAGAAGCAGTCTGCTTCGATGTCAGCTACTTCTCTTCCTAGTCAATTTGATTTGGAAGTCTCTAGCATTTGTACAGGGCCAGATGTCAGGTGGAGCCTTTAGCTGTGAGACACATACCCAAGGCTCGAGTCCCTGAAGTTCGGCTGCCATCTGTGTGGTAAGGAGGAGCTGGTCTATAGTTCCTTTCAAGGAGATTTAAGAGCAGTCTTTGTTCTCAGTGATTCCAAATCAGAAGAGTGGGAGAAAATTGGAAACATTAGTTTGGACACTTGTAGCCAAATTATTTAGAAAACTAGAAGAATTTAGGATCTAGTCCTGCTTACAAGTATTTAACAAAACCTCAAAGACAACTAACAAGATTAGAATATAATACAAAGATGAAAATATAAATTTTTTCCCTCTAGAATTATTCCCATTTCTTTTTCCTAAGGATAATCACAGTAAAACTGATTCATTTGCATTAGACTTGGCCTGATTATTTACGTAAGTGCAGCAAGAATAGTGATTGCTTTGCTGGAACCTTGTAAGCAAGGTACCAGGTCAGTTTTTCCAAGGGGCTTTATTGGCCTTAAAACCATCTAGTGACATCTGAGTCTATGTACATCTTCCTCAAATATGACATTCTAGTCAAAGCCTTGGTACTATAACCAATATTTCCAATTGTGTCCTGTTACAAGGAGAACAGATTCTCATTGAATTTATGCAAATAACTAATAATATTGTCATGAAAAGAATACTCAGGTATCTCCAAATTCCAGAGAGACCAGATAGGGAGAAAAAGTAAATGTTTCATCTTCATTCACAAAGGTATATCTTACCAGATTGTTGATAGCTTAAAAGGAAAAGTTTCCTTAGATCTGATAAAGCAAAACATTAGAGAACCAGCAGTGCTTCAAACAAGAAGTCAAAAAAATTATAATCCTCCTCAGTTCATTCAGTCCCATGTTATTGATTCTTGTTCTGCTTGAATCCAGTTTTTCCACTAGTTCCAGAAATTCTTACCCAGTTCATTTTAAATTTAAATTTGCCATAAAACTGTACTTGTCAAAGGTCTGTCCATGAATCTCCTTGAAGACGAAGCACTTTTGCAGGAACTCTTTTGTAAAAGCGTCAGAGTAAGACAATAACTCTCTGTAAGTGACAAAAGACTTTTAAAATGCCCATTATTAAAGATCTAATAAGAATTCATTATAATGGAATTGACAAGGAAATTTGGTTATTTCTGTAAATTGTTAAATTATAGGTATTTAACAAAACCTCAAAGACAACTAACAAGATTAAAATCTAATACAGATTAGAATCAAATTTAAAATTTGAGATAATAATGAATTATGACTGATAACATTACACCAGGACATTAGATTTTCAAGAATTTCATACAGTTTCTGGAACAGTTATAACATATCCCTATACAGATATAACATAAAGAAGGCAGGCTTAGTATTACTTCTTATTTGACAATGCTTCTCATATGATTTAACATATCAAATAAGCCTACTTAGTTTGTCTCTCTTTTTTTTAATTTATTTATTTAAATTGGTTTCGAGTATACAGTACATTGGTTAGACATCTATATAGTTCATAAAATGATCCCCCCATTTGCTCCCTCTCTCCCCTGGCCCTCCACCTAGCCATCATATTAATGCTAACTGCATTCCCTGTGCCGTGCTCCCCATCCCCATGACCATCTATTAACTACTAATTTGTACTGCTTTAACCCTTCACCCCATTCTCCAAGCCCTCCAAACCCCCTCCCCTCTGTCTGTCACCAAATTGTTCACTATATTTGCGAGTTTGTTTTCGATTAGTTTGTTCTTTTTGCTCCTTAGATTCCGCATATAAGTGAAATCATATGGTATTTATCTTTCTCTGTCTGACTTATTTCACTCAACATAATAACCTCTAGGTCCATCTATGTTGTTGCAAATGGTAGGATTTCACTTTTTTTAATGGCTGAGTAATATTCCATTGTATATATGAACTATAATTTCTTTATCCAATCGTCTGTTGATGGGCGTTTAGGTTGCTTCCATATCTTGGCTATTGTATATAGTGCTGCCATGAACATAGGGATGCATAGATCTTTACGAATTGTTGTTTTGATTTTATTTGGGTAAATACTTGGAAGTGCAGTTGCTGGGTCAAAAGGTAGATCCATTTTTAATTTTTTGAGTAACCTCCAGACTGTTTTCCATAGCAGCTGTACCAATTTGCAATTCCACCAACAGTGTGTGAGGGTTCCTTTTTCTCCACATCCTTGCCAGTTCTGGTTGTTCTTTGATTTATTGATGATAGCCATTCTGACAGGTGTGAGGTGATATTTCATTGTGGTTTTAATTTGCATTTCTCTGATGGTTAGCAACCTTGAGCATCTTTTCATATGTCTATTATCCATCTGTATTTCCTCTTTGGAGAAGTATCTATTCAGGTCTTCTGCCAATTTTTTAATTGGATTGTTTGTTTTTTTGTTGTTGAGTTGTATAAGTTATTTATATATTTTGGAATTAACCCCTTATCAGATGTATCATTAGCAAATATCTTCTCCCAAACAGTCAGTTGTCTTTTTGTTTTGTTAATGGTTTTCTTTGCTGTACAAAAACTTTTTAGTTTGATGTAGTCCCATTTGTTTATTTTTTCTTTTGTTTCCCTTGCCTAAGGAAATATATCCGAAAAGAAATTTCTGTTAGTAATATCAGAGAGTTTACTGCCTATGTTTTCTTCTAGAAGTTTTATGGTTTGGAGTCTTACATTTAAGTCTTTAATCCACTTCGAGTCTATTTTTGTATATGGTATAAAAAGGTGGTCCAGCTTCTTTCTTTTCGCATGTATCTGTCCAATTTTCCCAGCACCATTTTTTGAAGAGACTGTCTTTACCCCATCGTATATTCTTACGTCCTTTGTTATCTATTAAGTAAGGGTTTAGGTGTAGATTTATTTCTGGGCTCTCTATTCTGTTCTGTTGATCAATATATCTGTTTTTATGCCAGTACCATACCGTTTTGATTACTGTAGTGTTGTAGTATAGTTTGGTATCAGGTAGTGTGATACCTCCAACTTTGTTCTTCTTTTACAAGATTGCTGTGGCAATTCGGGGTTTTTTATGGCTCCACATAAAAGTTTGTCTCTTTTTTATAAGGAGAGAAAACAAATCTAATGTTCCAGGGACCCCCTGGAAAATTACAAAGTTAGGTCAATGTCAAACAAACTTCATTTAGGATTTGATTTTTGGGAAGTTTGTCAAAAATACCAAAAAGGTTTTAAAACACTTGGTTCAATAGGATCATAGTTCACTGTGAAACAATACTTATTTATTTAACCAAAGTGATAATTAAAGCTTTCACAGGCAAATATAGAAGTTTACATAGTTCTGAGCAAAACTTAGCTCTTTTAATATTGAGAAGACTAGGTTAGGAGATTTGCTTAAGTAATCAAAGACCTAATAATGACAGCATGGAACATCAGTGATTATTTTGACAAGACACAAGGTCTTTGTTTATTTTCTAGGCAGATTACTTAAAAGGTAAAAAAAAAAAACCAACTTTCATAATCTCTTATCAGGAGCAGATCAATAGTCCAAGAAAACTTTCTTTTGGCAGATGAAAGAAAATTGTTTTAGTTTGACATAAATACGCTATTGATATTAAAGCTTATTTTTAAAACCCTTATAACAAACTTAATTTTTAGCCAACTTGAAGATACAAAGTAAAATCCTCTCTCTCTTTTTCTCTATTCTCGGCTTTCTTTTTAATTTATTCTTTATCTTCTCCCTTCTTATTTTGAAATAACCTGTTTTACTTTCAGACAAATTACTTTCTCTTCCCTTAACAAAATGCATTTCCATTCCTTATGCCTTCTTTCACCGAAAATACACATTTTATTTTCCTTGCATACAGAAATGTTTTCTTTATTATTTCTAATAGTTTTAGTTACATATATTAGAATTCTAATCCCTTAAAAATCTTAATTTCTAGTGAAAATAAAGTAAATAATTGTGCACCGTCTTTAACATTCTGTGGCTTGGCAAATTTATACTTTTTATAATTTCTAGAAACATACTTTTTCATAGTACATTTTTCAGTGTGATAAAAGACCTGTTTACTAACAGACTCAAATTTCTTTGGTTCTTCTGTAAAAGGAAGCCAAAAATGGACAAACCTATTAATGTCCAGCAATTAATGTTTCAATATATTATCTTATTTGGAAATAATCTAGATATTCAGAGAATTGAACTTAACTCATTATTTAACTTAAAACTTTAAGGTTTAAGATTACCAAAAAGATTTGGAGAAACTATTTTAAAAGTTCACCTTAAGCTTTTTATCCTACTTACATCTATAATTTACTTGCTCTCAACAATTATGTTTAGGATAGTCATAAAACTTCATGAAATAAAGTCAGCCATCATTCCTAGCTAATTTTTCTTGCTGACAAATTTTGTAAGAAATAACACAAATTCATTTGACTAATAAACCCAGGTGAAATGAGTTGTATGTCTCCATTATAGTCAATGCTAACAACTAAAAATATGTCTATTTTAATTAAATCAACAAACTTAAACTAGCTTTAATACCAAATATTTTCCCAGAGCACATGAACCTGAAAAGCATTTGGGTTAGTTTCTATTATATTTTTGAGAACTTTGATAAGTACTAAATTTATATAAAGCAGTTTTTTTGTTTGTTTGTTTCTTTAAACCAATTAAATAGAGCTCTTTTACAAATTAATTTTAGTAATAACATCTAGAGGTAGAAAATGCCATACATCTACAACATACATATATAGACACACATAAACATAGACAGACACAGAGATATATAGTTTTAAAATTTTAGCCAAGAGAGGTATGATAATATAAAACTTACTAATTATAACAAAACAGTTGGAATAAGTTAAGTTTAACTGCTTAGATAGCTAAAGCTTTTTCTACTAATATGTGTGAACATGCATGACTTTTCATTTGCCTGTTTCAAATTACCTTTCCCCCTTTTATTTTCTTTCTGATAAGGGTAATCGCTGAAGTTTTATAGAGCTTTTACATCTCAAAGGCACAGGGAAGGAATGCAAGTCCTTCCTACAACTTTGGTTTCCCAAGGCCAATATTAAGTCTTTTGAGATAAATAGGGGAGGTTTGGGAATTGGTGAAAGGAATAGGTGAACTTTGAACTACCTCTAGAGCTGCATTTCTAGTTTTGCAAAGATTTGTAAGACAAGAACAGTTGCTCTCAATTCCTCAGGGAACTGGTTTGCTCCTTAAATGACATCATAGATTGATCTACCCAAAAATCTTTTTACAAGAGCTTTAGAAGGTTTTCTTTTCCCCTCTGGGTACATAGTTTCTTATTTTAGCTTAGGGGAGAAGGCCTAAAAATTTTTCTATCTCGCTCTGTCATTTGGCCAATTTGTGACCACAGAGTTACTTTGTCGTTTTTAGCCGAGACAAACAATAAATATTTTTAGCAGTATTGAACAACCATTTGGACTCAAGACGCATCCCCAAAGAAGATGCAAAAGATAATCTATTTTCCTCTCTCTACTGGTTACTCCAGGCAAAGATCTGGGAGAGCTGAATCTAGTAAGAATTAGTACCCTTAGCCAGCTTCCTCCAGTTTTCCCAGGATCCTATCTGCAGGTGCTGAATGGGATTTAAAGTAGAGAGTACAGCTCCAATATTTACCAGTATTTGGCTGGGTTTTTTAAATTAATTTTAATTTTAGTTTCCCCTTAGCTGTTTTAGGGACTAATATAGCAGTTTACCAGAGAATTCCTCTGAGTCTTGTCAACTCTGGGACAGGTCCACATGGGGACCCTCCTTCGAAGGTAGATATGAGGGTGTCTGTAAGGCCAATAACTTGGCAGAATTCCATTGACAGTCTTATAGTCTCTTCAGAGGAGAATGACAATTCAGACAGAGGATTGCTAGAATAAATACTCGAATAAAGGAAGATAGAGGGGAGCAGTAGAGGTTAGATTCATCTTATTTTGTTCTAGGTACTTCTTGTGTCTTTAAATTTTTTCATTAGCTTTTTACAATGAAACTTTCAATGAAGCCATTTTGGAATTTTGTAGCCTTTGGGGAGTTTCTGCATACCAATTAAAGTAGGTATCCCATTCTGTTTGTTTAATTTGGGAACACTTACTTTCAAGAGTACTTCTTAAATGATCTTATCATTGAAACATCCCCTCTAATGGCCATTGTAATTCTTCTGAGGGCTCACAGCAGTTTGGTAGACCTTAGCCACAAATAGAGTGCAACCACATTTCTGTCTAACTGTATTTTGGGGCCCCCAACCTGACAGTTACCAAGCCAAGTTCTCAGGACACAAAACAAGCTTAGTAAGATTTTGCCATTTTTGTAGCTTCTGGGACCATAGGTCTTAGTTATAAAATAAACAAGTGTGCAGGAAGGGGGTGCACTTAAATCTTTAGATTTTTAAGGATTCCATCTATTTTCAGCTGAATCTTTGGGTCTCTCAAAGCCAAAATAATACCTAAAAGGGACATGCTGCTGAGTTGGAGATTGTGCAGTGTTTTACAGTGTACCTCATTGCACAGAAATTTTCTTGAGGCTGGCAGATTGACCTAGTGTCAATCTAACCAGTTCCAAGACCAATTAATACTAACATGGGATTCTTTGAGTTAGGTTTTGAGCGTTCTAACAGCTCTTAAATGTTCAACCAGTGCTCACCAACTTTTATGGCTTTTTTACTTCCGAGATTCTCATTAGCGACAACCTTTACTTTCTGGACCCAGTCCAGCTCAAGTCAGACCCAGTCAAATCCCAGACACAGTCCAGTTTTTTAAGTTGGACCCAATCCAACTCCAGTCGGTGTAATCACCAACAGTTTCCTACATGGAACCTGGGGATCAGAAAAAGGATTGAACCAGCAGACTTCAAGAAACGGGGACTATGGACTTGGGGGTGCCATATATATGGGGAACTGTGAACTCCCACTGCAGTTCTCCCGTAGATCTTGGGACAGAATCAAGGGCTGAAGTTTCCAGTTAAATAGGGAACTGTGGAAAGCCAATTACACCAGGAGCTCAACACAAAGAAAGCAGAGCTCAAAACCCAGAGGAACTAACCACAGCCGTCTGAAAAGGCAGGAAAGATAACAAACTCAAAGGGTTAGTGGAGTACCACACATGTATTTCTCATTGTCCCTGGGGCCATCAGAAGTTCACTTTAGATCCCATTTCTGCCACCAAATATGTTAAATAACAAAAATTCAACTAAGTAAAACTTAAAGATCTTACGGGCTATAGAAAAAGACATGAAAAGGACACAACACCACATAGAACAGAGAAAAAAAAACCAAAAAGAGCTACAAAAAAGAAAACACTTTAGACACAAAAGGAGAGAAAAGTGGATTGTTTCAGGCTTAGGTAACTACCTATGGAGGATGCAAGGGGGCTGTCGGGTGGATTCCCTCACTAGTGCTGACCGGGAAATTCCAGATTGACTGGGTAAGGTTACATTCCTGGGAGAGGCTGAAACTGCAGTTAGATTAGGTATTAAGTCTTCGTTTGGTGATGTGAGCTTAGCACAAGTGACTCTATTTTGAGCCTGTTGTCTTTTAACACTGGGCTTGTTCGCGTTATCACTTTGCCGCATTCTATTGGCTAACACAAGTCAAGAGGCCTGTCCGGATTCAAAGGGTTTCATCTCTTAACGAGAGGAATTGCAAAGTCACATTGCAAAGGGCATGGATTTAGAGAGGAGAACTATTCATGGCCATTTTCACAATCTACCACCAAGGACATCGTTGTTATTAATAATAATAGTGGTATCACTAGTTTTGATAAGAAAAACTCTCATATTCCTGTCTCGGCTAAGCCACTGAGACTCATCATATTGTAATCTTTATTTGGTTTGGAAGCACCGGTTGCTTTTTTGTAATTAAACAGCATTCAGACGAAGAGAAACACAGAATTGTCCATCCAGAAGTTAGTGACACCCTGATGTAGGGCATTTCTGCAGTGCGAGTATCTGAGTGAGCAGCTGAGCTTTTTTGCTAACCCTCCAAATGTGCCCTGGCCCTGACCTCTCCCTTCTGCCCATGATCAAGTTGGGTTGTGGGAGCTACTCACAGGTTTATTGAAATGGGGAGGAAAACGTAAGTCAGCAGTGAGGGGCAGAGGGCTGTCAGGGGAAGGAAGCAGAGGCGGCTCCTGCCTCCAGACACTGAGGCTGCAAGAACTACACCCTTTGCTGCAGCTAAGCAGCCTCCCACATCACCCCAGAGCTGCAGGTTGAGAGAGGCAGAACTGACAAAAGGAGAAAGTAGGTCGGGATAATGCATGCGCACGGTGATAGAGAACCCTGGGGTTGATGCCAGAAATGACCAGGTTTTTTATTCTTCCTTTCACTCCCAACACTAGCCCCAAGTTAGAATTCAAGGTAGATCAACGATGCTTTATTCTGTTCTCCAGGCCTTTTTAAAATAACTGACATGCTGTTAATGATCTTATCCTTCAGATGTGGCAGAGAGGGGAGCAGGGTGATTCCCAGAGCAGACTTCGGGCGTAGGGGCAACTGTGTGGGCTAAGCCCTGCGAGGTGGACTTGGATTGAGATGTGTGTTATGCAATTACAATAAAAAGGAGTTCTGGGATCTGCCAGAAGGGCCACGGCAACATCACTGCGGTGTTAAGTCTCAATTAGGCAGTGTTTCATAGCACTGGAGACAAAGCTTAAATCTAATTCCCAGATGTCGATTGACTGAGGCTGTGTCCAGGTGGCTGAAAAGACAGGAGTCAGGCAGTTAACTACACCTGCGGAGGAGGTGTAACTGCTGAGACAGGAAGAGGGGTTGGGGACCTGGGAACTGGGATCCTTGGTTTATAATCAAGTCAAGTCACTTGCCTCTCAGGCACCAGTGTCCCCTTCTGTGCCATAAACCCTGGCATCCTAAGACCTCTCTTTTTCGGTCATTCCTAAAAGAACCCTGGCCACATGGTTCTCCTTGGTGGAGGCTGATGGCCCTCGGTGTGGAAGAGACAGCAGAGCCCCCTGATATGGCTGGGTGGTGGTTAAAGCTCATCCTCTGGAGCTAGATGGCCTGGGTTCAAACCCCTCACTAGCTGTATGAATGTAAACAAGTTACTTACACTCTCTATGCCTCAGTTTCCTGGGGGAAAGGATAGGATTGTTGTGAGGATGAAGTGAGTTAGTAAGTGGAAGTGCTTAGCACAGTGCCAGGCACATATTCAGCACACAGAATGATTAGTGGTGTTGTTCTTTGGCAATAAAGTCTCCCATTGAAGGGGATTCCATTTATAGCAGTGCAGAAGCTAACCAATAGACAGATAGCCGAGGCATCAGAACTGCAGAGGGAAAGAGTCTTGCCCAAAGTCACACAGCCAGTTAGTGGCAAAGCCAACTTACAGGTACCCTAGAGCCAGCTGTTGAATAGGGTATCGAGACCAGGTTCTTGGTCATTGAATCCAGTCCTGTGGCATCTTTAGTCTATGGTGGTCCTGATAAGGAAGGCCTGGGGTCCAAGAAATCAGACTCACAGCCAGAGCCTGCCAGCCATTTGGGGCGAAGGGAGTCTTTAGGGACTGCCCTTCTAGGCCCAGAGGAAGCCTAAGCAGAGGAAGGGACTGCTCAGTCCATGGTGGAAGCCCAGCCACCTCCAAACCAGGGTGGGGAATCGGGACTGCAGGACATCATAAACCATGCAAGAGGAGACAGAGCAGGAAAGGCATGCCTTCCCCACACTGCCCCTTAGCTTTGATTAGTAAATGAGCCTGGCCTGGGAAAGTAAGACTCTGGATAGAGCTGTATTTCCTTTTCCATGAGGACACCAATTCTTCTGTGTCTTGCTGTCTGATTTGGGCTGTGGGCTCTATGAGAGTGAGAAACACAGCTGAGTCATCTCAGTCCCCCTGGCTTAGGCTCTTAGGAAGTACTGGTTGGTTGGGTGAGGTAAGTGAATTGATTGGCGAATAAGTGTGTGTGCATGTGTGTGTGTGTGTGTGTGTGTGTGTGTAGTCAATGAGATGAAGAGTAGCTAGGGAGAGGGATGAACAGATGAATAAGGGGTGGGGGACAGATGAATGGTGGGATGGGTAGATGTGAGTGGGTGGGATGAATGGTGGATGAATGGATGAGTGGCTAAAGGGTGGTGGATGGATGAATACGAACTGATAAAAAGCTCAGGACAAGACTGATATTCCTCCCTCTGCTTTCCTGTTGTCATTGCAGGAAAGAGGTAGCAGTTGGTCCTAGTCCCAGTCCCTAGCATTCTATCGGCACCTCCGGCCTACTGAGCTGATTTCCTCTGCAACTCCCTTAGCTCTCCATTCTGCATTGATGCAAAGATTTCCCAATGAGCAAGTGCCTTTTATTCTTCACACACACACACACACACACACACACACACACACACACACACACACACACGAGTAGATGAGTATTTGCAAGAATAGCTTGTGCGGGTGTCATCTGCATAGATTCACAGACCTTAGAGACCACCTGTCCAGCCCCCTCTCTTTACTCTGAGACCCAGAAACGAGAAGGGACTTGTGCCATGTCACTCCATGGGTTAGCAGAGTTAGAATCCAGATGTCCCAGAAGCAATGGTTAAGGGCTTTGCCTCTGGAGTCCATTAGACCAGGATTTGAACTCTAGGCTTCAGCACTCACCACTTGAGTGTGACCCTGAGCAAGTTACTTAACCTTGTCAAGCCTCTGTTTTCCGGTCTGTAAAATGAGCACATAATTAATCATAATTGCTAACATTCACTTAGCCAGGCTCAATGCTACATGCTTACCCCCATGTTGCCTTGTACCGTGACCCCATGAAGTGAGGACATCACATCTTTAATTCATAGATAAGGACACTGAAGCTGTGAGGAGTAAAAGAATGTGTCCATAGTCCCAGAGTAGATAAGAGGCTGAGCCAGGACTGGAATCAGGTCTATAAGATCCAGAGCCTGTGCAGCCCACCACGCTCCATGCCCAGCTCATTTGGCTGCACCTTTGTCGTGAGGCAGTTCCAGGGCTGCTGTGAAAATCAAATGAGAAATGTTAGGTGGAACTCTCAGCACAGAGTTTGACATGTAGCAAGCGTACAGCCCACGACATTTATTACTCTTATTGCCTGTATGATTGTTTCCGAGCCTTACCCTCTGCAATTTTCTTTGCCAGTCTTTGTCTTGCTTGACCCTCCACATCCCTTCCAGGTAATCAAGACAAATATGATCATTCCCATCTTGCAGCTAAGAAAACGGAACTGCAGAAACATCGAGTAACATGCCTAGGGCAGCTCCTGACCACCAAGTGGCAGAGTTGGGCCCAGAGAATTCTGGAGGAGTTTATCAGTCAGGCAAGGGGGCTTGGGTATTCCAGGAAGGGCTTAGCCCTGTAAAAGGCCCAGGGACCTGAAGAATCATGGCCCATTCAGTAAATGTGGTGGTCTGTGGCCTGTGCATGTCTACAGGCTAGAATAATGAGAGGTGAGGCTGGGAGGTCTCAGGGGAGCTGGGTGGCAGCAGATAAATCCTTAACAGGCTTTCTCCTCACAGTGCTCAGACCACTCCAGACACAGGTGGTGCCAGGGCCAAGTCTGCCAGCAGGGAGGCCAGGAAAAGCAGCCCAGGAGGACCGTCCAGAAGGCCAGCCTCTACCCCATGCCCTATCCCTTCTGAGGATGACAGAAGCTTTTTCTTTCCACTCTTATTTCTAATCATTAGGAACTAAACCTGCCCTCTGAGGGAAGCTATATGAATCAACTTTTAGTCAGAAATCACTTTCCTGCCTCAGAAATCCTGGCACAACCTCAGATTTCCTTTGCCATCTCTGACTCTTTGAACGTCATGTCTTCTATTAGCTTCTCTTCATCCTCCTGCTTCTCAGAGCCACAGCTGAGCTTTAAATGGAAATAACTCCTTCCTCAGACTTTTGAGGTACTGTGCTTTCTTAGAAAAACATTCTCCTTCTCCACCTGCATTTATTCTGTTCTGAAACCACCCGAGTGACCTTTAATTTTATGTTTTATGAGACCTCTTTTAAAATATGTTGACACTACGGTTAACATTTGAATTCTTTAGCTAAGATGAGTGCTTGCAGAGCTGTCGTTAGAAAGTTATGGCATATTTCTGAAAATAAAAACTATTAAGAGAAAAACAAACTTCCCTGGAACGCTTGAAGGAGCAAAAAGGACTTTCCTGACAGGATGGTTTTCCTGAATAAATGAGCCAAACGAAACCTACTTAGAAAACCCAAGTCTTCAGCATACCTTATTCCTAAACTCAGGTGGCTACAGTGAGAACCCCAGTAGTCCCAAAAAGGCAGGAAGGATCTGTTTGATTGCGTTCCCTGTAATCTTAGAATCAGGGCACCAAGGAGAAGTGGGGAAGGAAGTAGTGACTTTGGGAAACAGAGAGAAACCTTGAACTCAGCTCTCTTGGCGAGACTGGCTCTGGCCAAGCCAGGGGTGCCAGAGGCATGGAAGACACTGGAAGTGACTCTGCAGGGCATTAAGATGGGGAGGTTGGGTAGGAGATGGAGTTCTGGTATGTGAAACAACAGGGGCCTTCTGTCGAATTCAACAACTGCTTTTTGTTTTGTTTTGTTTTGCTTGTTTTTTGTGTTTTTTTTGCAAACACCCTCTCCAGGAGAAGAGTTTAAAGCAAATAACCCCCATCTGGGAATTCCGACTTTTCACAGAGCTATTAATACCTGCATCCCATCCCCTCACCTTGCACATACCACACACACACCACACAAACACACAATCCACTCCACACCACACACATCACACGCACGCATATATACACCACACCCCACACCACACACACACATACACAAAGCACTGGTGAGCTTGGGAAGGTCCTCAAGGAGTTTCCTTTTCAGGAATGTCTCCCCGGGGATTTCAGCCTCTCAGTCTGTGTTGTCCTGAACACCCACACCGACCTTCTGCCTTTCTCCCCTCCAGGGAAACTCCCATGGCCCTGCCACCTGCTCCTCAGGAGGCCTGACACCTGAGAAGCTCCTGAGGAGGCAGGTCTTCAGATGACAATCCCGGAGGCCAAAATTCTGACAAAATTCCTACAAAATTCCTACAAAATTCCTACAAAATTCCATCCCATCTGGCCTCCTGTTGGTAGACTCCACACACAAACACAAAAATATTCACTTATTCATGGGTTACCCCCACAGTGGGAGGCAGAGATAAAGCAGAAAGACACAGCCTCCTCCCCCCCCCACCCCCCCGTCAAGGACTCTAAACAATCACCAACCACTTAACTAGTTAATGAGCAATCTCAAATGCTAGTGGTGAGAGTCAGGGCTACTGTGAGAGCATGCGCTGTAGGCTCAGAGTGAGGAACACCTTGGGTCAAATCCTAGCTGGGCCACTGACTAGCAGGGTGATCTTGCCTTTGTGGGCCTGTGTGTAGACAACTGTAAAGTGAGAATAATAGCAACCTACCTCCCAAGGGGCTGTGAAGATACAACTAGATAATGCATGTGGAGGGCTTAATAAAGTGGTGAGCAGAGTCAACGTTCAAAAAATGGAAAAAATGGTCACTGCTTCTGCTGTGGAAGCTGGCCGGCAGCTCATACAGGCATCTGGGAAGGCTTTACCACCGGTGCCTGTCCTTGAGGGGTGAGGAGGCGAGGCCACCAGAGACAGCCAACGAGCAGAAAGTCGTTTTTCTAACATTGTCGCGTTGCAGTTGCTGCAGTGCACCATGCTACGT
>NW_011888952.1:2520649-2522471 GCF_000151845.1 Pteropus vampyrus
GACAACTGTAAAGTGAGAATAATAGCAACCTACCTCCCAAGGGGCTGTGAAGATACAACTAGATAATGCATGTGGAGGGCTTAATAAAGTGGTGAGCAGAGTCAACGTTCAAAAAATGGAAAAAATGGTCACTGCTTCTGCTGTGGAAGCTGGCCGGCAGCTCATACAGGCATCTGGGAAGGCTTTACCACCGGTGCCTGTCCTTGAGGGGTGAGGAGGCGAGGCCACCAGAGACAGCCAACGAGCAGAAAGTCGTTTTTCTAACATTGTCGCGTTGCAGTTGCTGCAGTGCACCATGCTACGTGTGTTGGGTTGTTTGGGGGATCTTTTAAAAGATTTTTTTTAATTGTGGTAAAATACACTTAACGTAAAATGTATCATCTTTTTTTTCACCGTTGTTAAGTATACAGTTCAGTGGCATTAAGCACATTCACACTGTTGTGCAACCATCACCACCATCCGACCCAGAATTTCTCATCTTCCCCAACTGAAACTATGTGCCCATCAAACACTAACCTATTTCTCCCTCCCCCCAGCCCCTGGCAACCACCATCCTACTTTCTGTTTCTATGAACTCGGATATTCTAGATACATCATATAAGTGGAATTATACAGCATCCATCCTTGTGTGACGGGCTTTTTTCACTTAACATAACGTCCTCCGGTTTATCAGTGCTGTAGCATGTGACAGAACTCTCTTCCTTTTTAAAGCTGAATAATATTCCCTTGTGTGTATAGACCACACTTTGTTTATCCATTCGTCTGTCTATGGACACTTGGGTTGCTTCCTTTTGGCTTTTGTGAGTAATGCTACTATGAACAAGGGTGTGCAAATATCTTTTCAAGTCCATGCTTTCAATTCTTTGGGATTTATACCCAGAAGTGGAATTGCTGGATAATATGGTGATTCGGTGTTTAATTTTTGGGAACCATTACACGGTTTTTCACAACAGCTGCACCATTTTACATTCCCAGTAGTACACAAGGGTTGCAGTTTCTCCCATCCTCACCAACACTCATTTTCTGTTTTGTTTTTTTCTAATAGCCATCCTAATGGGTGTGAGGCATTACACGCTAGCTACATCTTTTAATCTCATTTTTGCAGATGTTACTTATAACTTGTAGTTCTTCAAGTCATCATTTCTTGATCTTGGCTGTGTTCACTCTGTATTATCCCAAAACAAGAGCATGAATTTTCCCTCAAAGTTATGTCCGTGGCTGCATGCAGCACTCCCAAAAGGCTTAATGCCCACACCAGGAATTGTGCTGGGTGAAACCTGCACCGGGAGTCAGGAGGCTTGTAGAAAGCTGCAGGCCCACCCCTCCGCAGGTCTGTTGCTTCCTGTCCATCAAAACCAGAACATTACCCATGCCTTAACTCCCTTACAGAATTGGAGCCCTGGAGGTAAAAAGGCTCTTGGAAAGTCTACAGCAATAGCAAAACCTCTGGGTTTGTCAAGATAAAAAAATTTTTTTTTAAAGAGCAAAAAAGAAGAGGGGCAGGCCTCCATTTGTTAGTAATGCACGTAGGCGATTTCAGAGCTCAAGTTCATGGAAACAAATTGAATTACGGAGGAGGCAGCTCTGCCATTTGCAACCATGGATTGTTTGAAATCCTTTTAGAGGAAAATTAAAATATTTCACAGAGGGTAATAAAATGCCGGGTGTTTTGCAAGCATAACTGCTCAGCTCTCTTGGGCAAATAAGTAATTAGGCATTTTTATTTAAGTCCTTTGTGTCGTCATTTTCTTTCATTAGTGGAGAGGGGGAAAAACTACTGTGGAAAATACATAAAACTCTAGAAATCATCAGAAGGCTAATT
>NW_011888952.1:2523131-2532174 GCF_000151845.1 Pteropus vampyrus
TTTTACAGAAACTGAGGACAAGGGTTTAGGGCCTAAGGTTCTGTCCTTCCTGTGAATCCCCAGGTCTCAGGGTGGCTGTGTTATCAATGCTCATGACCTCGAAGTGCTGAGGTCAGCTCCCCGGGCCAGAGCCCTAACTGCAGAAGGGGGAGGAAGCAAGACGTGTCCAACTGCAGTTCTGTCCCCTGCATCGCCAGTCCATGCTGGCATCCAGACGCCACCTTCTTCCTCCTGTCTGGACTGCTCTTTTGAACAACATGAAGGAGGGTGAGGGTGAGGATACAGAAGATTCCTGTGCAAGGCTGGTCTGAGACCCATGAAGAACCACTAATGGTGGTGCAGGCACTCAGACATGTTCATAGGTAATTACTCTTCTTCAAACCTCTCTAGGGTTTGGGTTTATCTGTGATGGCTTCTACCACTCCCAAAGCCACCTCCACCTGAGTGGCTACATGTTAATTTTGTGCAAATGATGAACAGATGTAGGCACATTTGTGTGGGTGCATGTGGGAAGGTGAGTTTACCTGTAAATAGGAACTTCCCATAGCCTCCTGCTAATCCCACGATGAGCATCCATGAGGAGGCATCTTGTCCTTACTTGTTAACCACCAGACTGATCCACATCACACCATCTAGCAAACAATTACTAAGTCCTACTGTGTGCTGGGCTCTGTGCTCGTTCTGAGAACCTAGTGAGGGAAAAAATACAACTCCTTCACTCAGGGCAAGGCAGACCCATGAAGCAATTTTCAAAAAGCAGGAGGTATTTGAACTGGTTTTTAAAGGGCAAGGAGGCGTCTGCCTGGCAAGGAAGGGGGAAAGAACAGCAAAGGCGCAGGTACAGAGTCATGAAGCAGATCTCGTTCAGGCAGCTGCCTAAGAATGTGATGTGGTCGATGATACACTGAGAGTCTTGGGTCAGGGGGCTGTCGTGGTCATGCAGCCAGCATTTAGTGGGGGGCCAGCACTTAGCCAGTGCTTAAGAGTGTGTGCCAAATGAATGACTGAAGGAAAGGAGGAGGAAGGAGGAGAATGGAGAAGTGAATTATGCTTATTCACAGAATGGAATCCAAACAGCATTTAAAACTCAGATGACTCTCAATAATATAATGGTACATGAGCAAAGCAAGTTATAGAAGACTGCGTAGTCTCCTTACACGAACTTTTCAACATGCAAAACAGCACTGCATGTACACACATACAGACATACATTAGATTAAACTACATGAAATTGCCAAGTGCCAATGTATGACCATTTTGACATACAAAAATAGCAGTTTCATTTCATTGAACCTAAATCGAGATCACAAGGGATGGTCCGACTCAGCAATGGAAATACTACTCAGCAATGAAAAGGAATAAGCTATTGACATGCGACAACTTGCCTGGATGTCAAGGAGTAAAAAGAAGCCAGTCTTCAAAGGTTATGTACTATATGATTCCATTTTTATAACATGCTTGAAATGACAAAAGTATAAAGAATGGGTGAGTGGTTGCCAGGGCCAGGAAGCGGGGAGGGAAGGGTGGTGACAGTGGTTATAAAAGGGTGGCAAAGTGATCCTTGTCATGATCTGTCATGTATCTTCACGGTGGTGGTCATAGAAATATCCACATGTAATGTCATTGCCTAGATCTAAACACACACACGCACACACACACACACAGACACACACAGTGCATATAAAACGGGTGAAATCCAAATAAGGTCAGTTTGATTATGTCAGTGTCGATATCTTGGTTTTGATGATGTTCTCAATCATGCCGAGGTAAGCACTGCACAAAACTGGATGAAGGGATATGACATGTCTCTGTATTATTTCTTTTTTTTTTAATTTTTAAAAGTTAGACATGTATACAATCCATGAAGTGATCCCCACCCCGATAACTCTAGCACTCTCTGTATTATTTCTTAACTGCGTGTGAAGCTAGAACTATCACAAAATAAAAAGTTAAGACACACACAGTAATAGTGGTCTATGCTCAATTTAAGATAGAGATTCTTCCTGGAACAAGGAGTGGATTGTGCAGATGGAGAGAGATACACAGGGGGGTTCAACTTTATCATGTTTTCCTTCTTAAAAAAGAAAAATCTGAAGCAAATATGGAGTAAGCAAGAGACGTGTCCAGTTGCAGTCCTGTACCCTGCGTACTTGTAATACTATGCTTCTACAAAGCTGGGTGCTGGGTACACAACCGTTCTCTTATTATTCTCTATCATGCTTTTATGTTTGAAATAGCTCATAATTTTTTTAAAAGCTGATCATGCATAACTCCTTGCATCAGGATCCAGGATTGTATCTGGGATGCAGAGAGCTAAGAGTGCATAGGGAGAGCCGAAGCCTCGCTGAGGGGAGAGGGAGCAGCCAGAGCCTGGCCTCCGCCCCTCAGACCATGAGGCAGCAGCCCCAGGGCCTCCGAGACAACCCCCTGTGAGCCACTCGCCTCTCTCTCTGCAGCCCCCAGAGAAGGAGGGCGCCCTGCCTCGGCAGGTGGGTAACAAGACAGAGTGCGGCCTGCTGGGCTTCGTGCTGGACCTGAAGCAGGACTACGAGCCTGTGCGCAGCCAGATGCCAGAGGAGAAGCTGTACAAAGTATACACCTTCAACTCCGTGCGCAAGTCCATGAGCACCGTAATCAAGCTGCCCGATGAGAGTTTCCGCATGTACAGCAAGGGTGCATCTGAGATCGTGCTCAAGAAGTAAGAGGCCCAGGGGCACAAGGATTTGGGGACCACAGGGTGGCGCTGCACAGACAGCCCTGCAGGCTGGGCCAGAGGGGCCATCTGGCACCCAGAGAGGCACAAAGGGGGCCCTGCCCAACGTCCCACAGCAAGACCACCTCCAAGACCCCTTACTCAGTGCTTTTTCTACTATTTTCTCTTTAAAATTTCTTTAGAGAGTCCTCTTCCTCCCTGATTTACTGTTAGGAAGTTCTACCCATTATCACTGTTAGATCTCTCTTATTTCACTTCCCTTAGCATAGAGTTGGTTGATGATAGCGCTTTTCACTGTTAGCCAATCTCCTCTGACTCCAGGTGTCAGAAATAAGCCTGGAGAACTAAGCAAGTCACTCCCCCTCTCTGAGCCTCAGTTTCTCCACCTTGAGGGGATTGGTCTAGCCCAGTGGTTCTCAACCCTGGTTACACATTGGAATCACCCCAGGGAGCTTTTAAGAAACCATTGATTCCTAGACTCACCCCAGACAAACTGAATTGGGACCTCTGGGACAAGGCCCACACATGAGTATTTATTTATTCGAGGTCCTCCAATGTCATTCTAATGTGCAAGCAGAATCAAGAACCACTAGCCTAGGTTTAATGCCTTCTGAAAGCCATTTTGGCTATGGAACTATTTTTTCAGATAAAATCTTGTGAATATGAAACAGATCAAAGTAGACCTGCTCTTGCTGAATGGACTGGGACAGATACTGCAAAAATGCTGCCCGATTTCTCTTTGGCTGATCCCGATTTCATCCATGCCTCAGGCCTAAGGGCCTGGACCATCCCTGAAGCATTATGGGATATGGACCGGACAGGCACTGGATTACTGACCACGGCCAGCTGGGCAACACCAGGGAGGGGAAAGTGAGCTCGAGCCAGTCAGAAGGAAGATCCTGGGGCCCTTGGACCTTACCCATCTCCATTCCCAGGTGCTGCAAAATCCTCAATGGGTCAGGGGAGCCCCGAGTCTTCCGGCCCCGCGACCGGGATGAGATGGTGAAGAAGGTGATCGAGCCCATGGCCTGCGATGGGCTTCGCACCATCTGCGTGGCCTACCGCGACTTCCCCAGCAGCCCCGAGCCCGACTGGGACAATGAGAACGACATCCTGAATGACCTCACCTGCATCTGCGTGGTGGGCATCGAGGACCCCGTGCGGCCCGAGGTAGGCCCCCCAGCAGCAGATCTGGGTTGGGGGTCAAGCTGGGAGTCCAGCCTGCTAGCATAGTCGCCTCATCTCTCTCAGTCTCCTTGCGACACCCAAGGGGTCTTTCTACTTACCTGCTCCTAAACACTAAGACTCATCAGACCAGCACTGGCCACACTTGACTTTGGTCTGCTTAGGGCAGAACCCACAGCCTGCCAGCAGTCCTGGAGTCATCCACCCAAACACCCAGAAACCTTCCCTCTGGCCCTTCAAGCAACAGGTGTGGGGGCTTAGAAACCTCTTGCCCCACAGAAGCCAGGATCTATTGTAACAAGTCCAAGGTCCCTTTAAAGGAGATGACCAGTAACAAAAGTCACTGTATTCAGGAAAACTCCAAGTGTGGGATCCCCACCAGCATTTAGAGTTCTCTCCCTCAAAATCCAGGGTACCAATCAGTTTACATTCCCATACTTGCTTGCTGAGGGCAAACTGACAGTCTACCTTTATCCAATTTCCAGGGGAACAGAGCTAGAAAGTTAACCAGAGGTCAAATTCTCAAGGAGAAGGGAAGGGGGAGGTGATGGACTAAGTGCATCTAATGCAGTGCTCAGCTTAGAGTAGGTCTTCAGTCTCCTTTAACTGAATCTGAGCCGAGAATTCAGTGCTGGAGATTTGCAGCTTTGGGAGGTCCTAGAGGACCCTGCATGGTCAATCAGGCTTCCCAGGCCAGAGAGGCTGTGGGAAGTGTCTCAAGTGCCCAAAACACTGCTGTGGTAGGTGAAGTGAGTCAACCTACCTTATGCGGCCCAGAAGTCAGAGCCCACAAGGCAAAGGCGTAGGAAGGGCTGGCCTTCCCTCCTCCGAGGACTATCACAGCTGCTGGATCCAGACCTGACTCCCCAGCCAGGTCCAGATTAGCCATGACTGTGGGATTTGTTGACAGTGCCACCAAGGCCACCTTCCTCCACCAAGAGCGACTTCATTCTTCCCCATTTGCCCTGACACCATTCTCTGGAGACCTCTGGCTGTTCCCTGCACATCTCGAAGGCTCTGTTTCCCTTTCTTTCAAGTGAAAGGGGTAGACAAGATGCTTATCAACTTCCCAGCCCCAATGTTGCTTCCAGAGACCAAGAGAAACCAGAATGTCACTGACGTGGACGTTCACATTCAGGCAACTGGGAGAGGGGTCTGGAGCCAGGCATCAGACCTGGGACCCTGAGTCCGAGCATTACTGGCTACGTGACCTTGGACCAATTATATAACCTCTCTGAACCTCCATTTCCTCATCTGTAAACTAGGAATAATAATATCACATACATACATACATACATACATACATACATACATACGAGCAACAGGCAGGGTGTCTGGTACAAGATAGGTGGCCCATTAATGTGAGTCCACTTCCTGTCTGCCCCTCCCCAGTAGATTCATTACTCTGGATCCAGTGACACATAACAGCTCCTCACACAGAACCTGGCATACAGAAGGTGCTCAGATAAGTGCTGGTGGAATAAATGCATGAGAATAAATGGGACTTGAACCCCCGTCTTCCAACACCGTGCCTGGTGCTCATCTTACACACACACAGGCCTCCTCACTCACACCCAGAGCCTGCAGTAGCAAAGGCGATTAATGCCCTGGTGCTTGGCCCACATGCATATTCCTGCAGGCTGCGTCTCTCCCTGGATAGACAGGCCGTAACTCCTCTGTGGGACGCCGGCTCCTTACCAGCTGCTAATGGTTTCAGGCTTTGCCATGATGTATCTCCTGAAGGCCATGGAGACTTGTCCCTGCACAGCACACAAGGATAGCCAGCGGCTTCCCTGTCCTTCCCATCCCCAGACTCCCCATCTAGTCCCCACACCCAGAGCTCCTGGCTCATCACCCTGCCTTGGAAACACCCCTGAGGTGGGATGGAAAGCAGCATTAGACACACACTTTTTTGGCCATGACCACAATAATAATAAATATATTTTATGTCATGACTCAGTAAACACACATGCTTAACCAAAATAAGAATCTCACACAGTAATGTGATGCACTTAAGTATTTTCTATTCTCTTGTATTTTTCTTTCTTTTTTTAAATGCTGGTCACTCCTCCCCCACTACTAAACAGATTTCACAATCCACTAAAGGGGCATGATTCAAGGTTTGCTTCTCTTCCAGACACCCTCATTCACCCACAATTTGCAGATGAAGACACTGAGGTTCAAAGAGGGACAGTGATGTTCCCAAAGTCTTGCTGTTTCATAGCTAAATGAATCCAGATTAGAACAGGTTTTCTGCCTTTCTCTCCCAGGGCCTTCTGGGAGCCACAAAAATGAAAGGGCAAGTGGTTCTAAGTCAGGAGGGTGAGGAGAGGAGAGAGAGGGCCTGAGAGGGGCTGAGCCGGGTCCCAGGCATTTTCTGTTGACAGCACGATCATCCAGAGATTCTGGCTTTAGGCACAAACTGTGGGAGGAGGATGCAGAACTGGGTACACTTTCATCCTAGAGGACCCTACAGTGGAGAAAGGGGGCCTGGATCCAAGCCCCATCCTGCCACTGACAAACCACCTACCCTCTCTGTTACTCAATCTCCTCTCATCTGTAAAATAAGAGGTTGGCCCAGGCGCCTCTCAGGTCCCTTCCAAGAGCTGACGTTCCAAGCCAGCTGACTGAGAGACTTATACTCACACCTTTCTTCACTTCCTTCAGTCAATACATCCCTGTTGGTGACCATCCCTCTCACCTTGGCTCACCCATGCATGTAGATTTAGAAGTGGTAGGCTGTGTTGGAAAGCAGTGACTTACTGGAGTGACACAGCAGTCAAGGGACATGCATTCTAATACTGCCCCTGCTACTCCTTCACTGAAGACCTCAGGTGCATCTCTCCCCCTGGGCCTTAGTTTCCCCATCTGAACAGTGAGAAAGTTGGATGTTCACAAGTGAGAGTCACAGCAGGGTTGCTGGTGATACTCCTAGAAGGTATAAAAGCTCTGATCTGTTGATTCAGCATCTCCCAGAGGGGCAGGAGTGGACGCAGGGCCTAAGGAGACCAGCAGATATAGTTTTATATATATATATATGTATCTATATTTTAGGCTAGGTGATTTATGCATGTGGAGCTAAATTCAAAAAGTTCAATAGCATAGACAGGGTGAAGTAGCCCCCATGCCACCCCCTGCCCCCTGGTTTTCACCTCAGAGGCAGCCAAGGACACCAGTTTCTTGGGTGACCTTGGGGAGTGTCTATGCCTACGATGTGTTTGTGTCAAGTTCTCCTGGGCAACCTTGAGGCAGGCCAGAGCAAAAACCTCAACCTAGACCATCTCCTGGGTTCTACAGGCATATTCAGATTTGTTTTGCAGGTACCACAAGGCAAAGAAAAACTCTGGCTCCTTAGTTTCTCCATCTGTCAAGGGGGCAAGTCTCAGATTGCCTTCCTTCCTCAAGAAGACAAAGGACAGAACAGATAAAGAAAAACAGGCTTGCCAAAAACTCCCGCCCTAAGGTGCTACCTTGGGTACATTTTCTAAGGCTGATTGAAGCCAGTGTGGATAAAGCCGTCAGGAGAACAGAGGTCTGGGATTTGCCGGGTTATTTGGGGATGTTGGAGCCCTTGTAGTCACAGACAACGGCTGTCACCGGAAACAACAGATGTTTAAAAGCCTTTATTTAATGAAAACAGGAAGCTCCCATTTCCTGACTATTTTTTCTCAGCGAGAAATATTTAGGATAATTTTAGCAAAAGAAGGAATTTTTTTTACAGCGATTTTACTATATAGAAAGCATATTTCAACCAGATCAATGCCTCTGGGCCTTGAGTCTTAATCATCTCTGGGTCCTCAGTGCCCAGAATAGTTAGATGCTCAATAGTTGTTTGTCAGATAAATGAATGAGCAATAAAAGGAAGTACTGAGAGCAGTTGAAGAAAGCATCCCATTGGGTCAGAGGAATCAAGGATGACTTCATGAGAAGAGAGCATTTCCCATGAAAGATGGCACATTCCAGGCAGAGAGAATAGCACAAGAAAAGGCAAGGAGGTGGGAAGGGATGCTAAGTGTTGGCGACAGGTGAATAACCCAGATGGATTTATGAGAGAAAATACCAAAAAAGGAGCTTGGAGCTAAATTGTGAAGGGCTTCCTTCATGTCCCTGTCCTAATGCATTCACCCGGCTCTGTATAAAATCACATGTCTCGGGCCAGGCTTCCAGGGACTTAGCACAGAGATGGTTCACAATGCCCCTCATTTACAGAACATTACTCTGTGCCAGACCCCCGCAAGGGTTCTGAGCAATCAGCAGCCTCCACCCTCCAGAGCCCACAGCCTAAAGAAATGTGTGGTGAAAGAGAAAACATATATGCATAGCACATGAGAGCATAAAGCACGACAGGGCTGAAGCACAATAAAGACATCCAGTTATGGGGGCCACTGACCAGAAAGGAAATGGAGCATCTGGAGGTGACTAGGGGAGGCTCCTCTGGTGTTGCCAAGTCTGACTCAAATCTCCCCACATTTGAGGCAGGTCACAGAACCCTAAGGTCCCTGACCCAGAAGTCATGGTAGGGTGCCTACCAATGCCACCACCCCAAACACCTGCTCCTCCAGATAGATGCCCGCTGCACCCACACACAGTGCATCTGCATCTACGCACCCCCTCTGCATCCCTCCACCCCTCCTGGAGCAGAAAGAACAAGCAAGGAAGACTGGGGTCAGGGGTCTCACCGGCCTCCTTTGCCCCTCATCACCAGCATCTGCTGGCCCTATGCTTGGTGCTGTTTGCTCCTTGTCACAGAACTCTCCAGCCTCGCTGAGGGGTGGAGACTGTCATCCCCATTTTATAGATGAGGAATCCATGGCCCAGGTAGGACCTCCAGGCGAAGCCCAGCCCAGCTTTTTGGTCCCTGAGCCCTCTCTTCTGAGGCAGGGAAGCTTCCACTGCACAGAGAAAAGGATGAGAGCCATAAAAATTAGCCTCTTCTTTTTTCTCTCAAGCTGGCTTTTTGGGGGGAGGTGCAGAGGGTAGAGATTCCAGGCAGGCAGAGTTTAGCTCCCTGAGATAGTCTTAAAAGCAGAAGTCTTTCTACTTGGCACTGATCACCTCCTTTCTAGTTCAAAATTTGCAATGACTCCCAGACCTGAAGGAGCAAGTCCCTGGTTCCGACACCTTTGGATCTCTCCAGCTCCATGG
>NW_011888952.1:2533964-2562303 GCF_000151845.1 Pteropus vampyrus
CCCTAGTGACCTCAGCTTAACTTGATTACCTCTACAGGGATCCTATCTCCAAGTCCTAGGGGGTGAGGATTTCAATGTATCATTTGAGGGATGGGCCACATTTCAGCCCACAGCAGTCTTCAAATTCTCTCAGCAGTGGCTTTGCAGATTTAGCTCCTGAGACACTTTCAGGGTGGAAGTGAGCTCCCAGGCACTAAGATGCGCAGGAGTGGGGAGTGGGACTCAGCCCCTCCAGGCCCGAGATTCTAAAGTGCTTTGGTCTTTTAGTATAACAGGATTTTCTGTGCATGACATGTCCTCTCCCACTCAAAAATGTTTTGCAGCAAATATCACCTTATTATATTATTTGTCACTGCTCATGGGTAAGAATGTTGTTCAGTTGATCTGTGCCGTGTGTAAAGGGCCATGGCAGCTCCAGGATGGTTTTTTCATCCTAATATCTGGGCAAATCCACAGCTCTGCATAGAGGTGGAGGCAGGAAGGGGGTGGGGTGCAGGGGCGGGGCCTTGCCAGCTTCTGGTTGGCTGGGTTTCTCTAGCCTATTTGGCCTAGAGGTCAGTCTGTCCTGACAGAGAGGGCAGGAGGCAGTCCTTACCCTCACAGAGAAATGTCATATTTTATATGAAGCATAATCATTTGCATTTATTCTAAGCCAATGTCACATTCTGTTAATAAAATGCCCCCAAATACAATGTCCCTTTCAAAAACAAACCTGAAAATATAGGAACATATATTTGTCATTGAGTTTGCAGGAAATGTGCATGTGGATAAAGCAGGGACAAGTTCTTGTTCAGTCGTAGAGTATTCTGTATTCTACTCATCCATCTCACCTAGGGCCAGATCTGAGAGACATTTATTGAGATCTTCCTCAAAGTCTTTGTCCAGGTCAGAATAGCCCTCAGTTTCATCCTACGATGGACTATCATAGTTGATAGTTGGCAGATGCGTAGGACTCTGCAGAGGAAAATTCTGAGACTACATCAGGGTTTAATCAGAGGATACTATGATCGATTAACAATGCCTGCCATGGGCATAGGAAGGGAGGAGATGGTCCATGTGCCATCAGTATCTCCTGGTCATCTAGATCCTTTCAGTGGAGCTGCCTGTGAGCAGGACTCACTCTGGAATCCATGAGGGCAGGGAGAGCCTGCCCAAGGTGGTGCCCAGCCCCATGGCTCCTGCCCTCCTGCCAGGTCCCAGAAGCCATCCGAAAGTGCCAGCGGGCAGGCATCACGGTCCGCATGGTCACCGGTGACAATATCAACACAGCCCGGGCCATCGCCATAAAGTGTGGCATCATCCATCCTGGGGAGGACTTCCTGTGCCTTGAAGGCAAGGAGTTCAACCGGAGGATCCGCAACGAGAAGGGGGAGGTATGTAGCCCAGCACAAAGGGTCTTCAGAGGGATGAACTCGGGTGGAGGGCTGGGAGGCATTGGTGCTGCATATTGTACAGAAGCCAGCTAGTGTGCCAAGAGGCCAGTGACTCTAGGCGCATCTCCTCCTTTCTCTGGGCCTCAGTTTCTCTCCCAACCCCACCTGCATCCCTCTCCAGATTGAGCAGGAGCGAATCGACAAGATCTGGCCAAAGCTGCGGGTGCTGGCTCGCTCCTCCCCTACGGACAAGCATACCCTGGTCAAAGGTAAGACTTAGGCGGGCACAGGTAAATCTGAGACCCAAGTGCCAGGCCTTCGCCTTCCAGTGCCTGCAGCTCCCTTCTAGGATGAAAGGGCTTTTTCCTTGGGCTACCCACACCTGGGGACACCCTTATCTCATCCTATTTGTAGCCCTGAAGGCCTCCTAAAGGCCACAGTGAGATGAGATTGTGAATCTTCTCTCTGGGATTCACCTCCTATAGGAAGCAATGGGACTGACCATCTAGGAGCCATCATGGCCTGAGGAGTAAATGGGGCCCACAGATGTGTTTTATTTGGGTGGTACACCGTTTTTTATGTTGAATTTGAATAACTTTATACAGACCTTGCTCTCTCTTGTTTGACACCATCTTCACTACTCCTTATCGTCTGACATTCAGCCTATTTTATTTATTTATGTTCTATGTGGCCCCAGAGCTTAGGAGTTTGAGACCTTTGGTCTGCTTGGTCTCGAGGCCCCTAAACCATACCTGTAACCAGGACCTCAAGAATAGTTATCCTGGGAACAGCAACCTGAGAGTTGAGGCCAACAACCACCATCCTTCTCCTTCCAGAAAAGGGGACACACCCCTTTGTGAGCCCATCCACGTGGCCAGATACTGGGCACTTTCACGGTCACACAGCTCTGGGTTCAAGTCCTGGCTCTGCCCCTGACTTGTTCTATAGCCTTGAGCGAGTCCCTCCCACTCTGGGACTCAATTTTCCCATCTGTAAGATGGCCATACAGGGATGGTTTCTGGCTAAGGTCTTCTCTAGGGCATCTTGAATTTGTCTCCCAAAGGTGCTGCCCAAGAACATCGATGGAGGCAGATCTGGCCTGGGGACAAAAACGCAGAACCCTAGAACGACAGATTCCTAAGCAGGAGGACCCTGATCCATCCCATTTCTTATTCAGGCACTCCTTCATTCATTCACTCATTGTCCTGATAAATGTTTGTCGAGTATGTGCTCTGTGCCATGCTCTTGGCAGACATGGCCTTTCCCTCTTCGAATTCATCATCCAGGTTTCATCCAGCAGATATTAAATAGCTGGTTTCCCTACATCGAGCTAAAGGCTGCACTGGTGGAAGAGAAGGGTGATCTGGGACCCTCTGCTGGTGTCAGATCACAGGTCATGGAAGGTGGGATGCAGTCCAGGAGAAAGGGTGTTTCAGGCAGGGCAGAGAACTAACTACACTGTGAAAGCCCAGAGGCAAAGAATTCCAGGCACCTTCAAGGAGTGGAAAGAAGTTCAGTTGGCTGGGCCAGGACCTCAAGAAAGAAAGGGAGACTAGAGAAGGAGGTGCCAGCTTTAGATCATGCAGGGCCTTGAACACCAGGCCAGTGACCTATACTGTCAGGGTAGGGAGTGTGGGAGGGCCTTGAAGGGAGAAGCGCTCTTTGAGAAAGCTCACTCCCTGCTGTATGGAAAGTAGCCTGGAAGAAGAGAGACCACTGGGATTGTCCAATTGAGAGGTGACGCCTGGGCTGGAGTGGTGACGGTCCAGGTAGACCGGAAGTCAACAGGTCTGAGAACCATTTGAATAGTAGAAAGGCCTGGGCCCAGTGATTGTTTGGGTGTGGTAGAGGGATGAGGAAGATGTGTGGTCCAGGATTCCATCAGTCTACACCTGTTTGAGAGCCTGCTGTGTTCCAGCATGCCACATGGTTTTTGAGCAGGCATCTTGGTGTTAAGAGTTATGAGAGAAAGGACACATTTGAGGGGAAACTGACACACTCGATGTATGGCTGGCTGAGCTGGAGGCCCTCTAACATCCAAGTGGAGGTGTCCAGAAAACAGCCGTGGAGTCAGGGCTCAGGCGAGAGAGCGGGCCAGAGATAAAGACATAGGTGAGCTATGCTGAGCTGGGAGAACAGAGGAGCTGGCTAAACCCAGGACCCTCCTACCTGAGTGATGGGCAGAGCCTGAGATCTGTCAGCAAAGACCAAGGAGTGGCAGCCAGAGGGGCAGGAGGACGTTTTCTTGCCTAGGAAGACAAAGAAGCCTGGTGAGGAGGAAGGGGTGGCCTACAGCATGAACAGCTGCTAAGAGGTCCAGAGAAATAGGACAGAGATTTGACCATGAGCGGTGACCACAGGAAGACCCCTGGTGACTGCACACGGCAGGGCCATGTCGGCAGAGTGGTAGGGCCATACCAGCACTGGATTTGGCAGACAAGGGTCTGGTGGAAGGTGTCCTCCCAGCTCTTCCCTCTACTAGGAGTAATAGGAGGGCTGTAGAAAAGCTGGTGCCAGCCTGGGGAGCCCCAGAGAAAAAATTGGCTCTATTCCTGCCTTGGAGCAGCACCCAGGCAGGCCAAGAGAACCAGTGGGGACGAAGGCCTTAAATGCCAAGTAGACAGAAACTAGATAGTCCTGGGCAGTGGAACAGCTTGGGGGAGCAGCTGAGATGACTCCTGGAGCACACGTCTGGAAGTTGGGCCTTGAAGGGGTAGAGCTCTGACAGTTGCAAAGAGCTGGAGGGTTGAGGAGGGAAGTCCAGCGCCCCAAGTCAGGAAACTCATTCCATCATTTCACAGGCTGCTTCTGTTTGCCAGGTGCAGGACAGGGAGACATATGGATGGATGGGAGTTGCAGTGATCTGATTAAGGCAGGCAGGGGTCCTCAAGGGGTCACAAAGGCTCCCCAGGGAAAGTGGCCTCCAAGCCAAGACTACAGATGGGTGACAGGGCTGGCTGTCTAAGGGAACAGGCTGTGCAAAGATAGGGTCAAGCAGAGCTGGCTCTGAGGGACCAAGAGCCATTCCTGTAGTTAAATCACAGATTGGAGGTGGCCAGGAGGGTACACGGGGTAAGAAAAGAACAGAGCAGAGAATGGGAGAGTTCTGACTACCCAGGACTTCATGAGTGGAGCTAAGAATGCAGATGTCATTCTGAAGCAGACAGTGAGAGAATGACTCTCAGCTAGTGCTGGTGGGACAGATTCAGACTCGCGTGTTAGAGAGAGAGACCTTAGGGCAGCTGTGCAGACTGGAGGAGGAGCCTGGGATTAGTGAGGGGGCCATGGAAATGATGGGGATAGAGAGAAGTGGAAGGATTCCAGTGAAATTTTGGAGCAGGAACCCCAGGCTTTGGCGATGCATTTGATGTGTGGAACAAGAGAGAGACATGTCAAGGTTGACCCTCAAATTTCTGTCCTGCCCATGCTCAGGGGCCAAAAAACTCCACGCATGCCCATTGATGACATCTTTCACCCACCTTTTCCACTGGCCCCAGCTCAGTGACAGGGCTCACATGTCACCTGTTCATTCTGTTATTCGTTGAGGATTTTATCGAGGATGAATGTCTGGAGAGAGGTCAAGGCCAGAACAGTAGGTCAGGGTGATTGGCAAATGGCACAGCCCAAGCCTCCTCAGCTGTGACTGGACCTCCCAGAGAGAAGATGGTGGGTGAGCACATGGTAGGCCCCTGGCAAAACCCTGCAGTCCCTGGAGGACAGAGGGGCCCCTGGAGCACACACAGAGGGGAGGCGGTTCTGGCCAGGGAGGCTGCTGGCATGGCCATGGGCTGCGGAGAGAAGCGAGGGTGCTGGAGAGGGGAGCAGGCCCAGACCATGGAGGGCTGCAAACCAGCACTGAGCTAAGGCACCTGACATCCCCTGAAGGTGCTGGGAGCTTAGGGCAAGCCTGGAGCTGGGAAGAACCACAAGGGGTAGGGGTGGCAGGGCAGGGGCCAGAGAGGTGGCTATGCCCAGCCCAGGGTCCTCCTGAAGATCAGGGCTGGCCATGCTGCCCCTGCCTCAGGGAGCATCCCAGGGCCCTGAGCACACTCCCACCCCACCCCACAGGCATCATCGACAGCACACACACAGAGCAGCGGCAGGTGGTGGCCGTGACGGGGGATGGTACCAACGATGGTCCCGCACTCAAGAAGGCAGACGTGGGCTTCGCCATGGTAGGAGCAGCTTGCAGGGGGCCTAGGGCAGCGTCAGCAGGAGCTTGTAGGCAGGGGATTAGGGGGATGTAAATGACACAGCCTCGAGCTGGTGGTGCAAGACCTCCAGTTCACACTCAGCCCACCCACTGCCCACTTTGTGCACCCAGTGCTCTCGAGGCTCATCCTAGCCCTCAGGGCCCCTCTGTAAGGGCTGCTCTCTCCCTGCACTGATGGGTCTGGGGTGGGAGAGGGAAGGAGGGGCCAGGGAGAGGTCTCCCAAAGGCAGAGGGCTGGACTAGGGGGGCTTGGTCTATCAGGAGTAGATGTGTGTGTGCATCTGCGTGCACGCATATGCATCTGTGCACACATGTGCACATGTCCTGTGTGATCTGGCTGGGCTGGCAGTTGGGTATGTGCAGGGTTGTGTAGGACTTAGGACATGTAAGGGGTGAGGACAGTGTTGCTAGAGCTGCTCGCCTCCCCAGTCAGCCTACCCAGGCTCCTGTCCCTGTCCCCACAGGGCATTGCAGGTACAGATGTGGCCAAGGAGGCCTCGGACATCATCCTAACAGACGACAATTTCAGCAGCATTGTCAAGGCAGTGATGTGGGGCCGCAACGTCTATGACAGCATCTCCAAGTTCCTGCAGTTCCAGCTGACAGTCAACGTGGTGGCCGTGATCGTGGCCTTCACAGGCGCCTGCATCACGCAGGTGGGTCCTCTGAGGGGCAGGCAGAGCAAAGCATTCCAAAGCCTGGGGAAGGCAGACACCCACGTGGGCATCCCAGGTCATCGTACCCATCAATGGAGTGCCTGCTGAGATCCAGGAACAGACCTCAGGGGCAGGCGCCAGCCCCATGAAGCAGGGGAAATGAGGCTCCAAGATGTGGCAGAGTTTATCCAAGGTCACCCAGCAAATGGAGAGTGTCCGTTCTACATCTGCCTGACCCGGGCACAGGTCTGGCCCTTCCTCCAGGAGGCAGGAGAGGTGATCCTCAAGGGAAGGCAGGGCTCCTGGCCATATAAAGGGCCAGAGGGAGGTAGGAGCAAGGCAGGACCCAAGGGGATCAGGTGGCCAGAGGGGACAAGGAGCTAATGGGTGGGGCCGGGAGGCCTTAGTTCAGACAAGGAGTGTGTCTGGAAGGGCCTGTTCTCCTGGATTCCTAAGGCCAGGTGGGAGCAGCAGGATGGAGTCAGGGGCTCTATGTCACTGCGAGAGGCAGTTGTCTGTCCGGATCTCAGTCTGAGTTTTGAGCCCCGTGTCCTGAATCCAAGGGAAGCCAACTGCAGGCCCGAACATTTGCAGCCATGCTGCTTCCTCACCCAGCTTCATGCAGCAGGAAGGTGATGATCCCAATTTTACAGAAGCAGAAACTGAGGCTCAGAGTGTCAATAGGCCAGGTACCTGCCATTGCTCCCACAGCCTCCTGCCTCACCACCCCAGGGGCTGACCAGCCTGCATGGAGAAGAGAGAGTATTCTGAGGCCTGGTCCCTCCTAGCAGCCACATGGGCAGACAAGTTCCTGCCTGTGGGAGCGCACAGAGGCCCAGAGGCCAGCACTGCCCCGAATTGCTGTGTGGCCCTGGGAATGCTGCTCCACTCTTTTTCATTCTGAGCCCTTGGGGGATACACATGACAGTACCTAATACCCCAGCCCTGAGAGTCAGAGCCCAGGGGAGTGGCGGAAGGGAGTCCCCTTTGCTCTCAAGGGCCTTCTCTTGTAGACTGGATGAAAAGCTCCCTCTAGTGGTGGCTTGAGGCACACTCCCACTGCACCACAACTCATATAAGGCTTCTTGGAGACCAACTGATGCCAGATAGGGAAACTGAGGTTCCAAGAGGACTATCAGTTTGCCTGAGATCTTAGATCAAGTTGGTGGTGGGGCCATGGAGGCCTTGGTGGAGAGATGGGGGGCCCCCAGCCCCAAAGCACATGTAATCAGAGAAGGCTGAGGGGCGTGGGGAGCATGACTGAGCCAGGGCAGAGGTGGAGGAAGTGGCCAAGAGGAATGATCAATATCTATGTGAGTGAATGTATGGGGCGCAGGCAGAGGGGCCTGGGGAGGTACATGGAGAGGACAGAGGGGCGAGGAACAGCTCAGTTGGGGCTGTTGGGCTTACAGGATCTGTGTGCTTCCTGGAGGAAGTGCTCCACTGGTGGATGAGGCTAAAGCCACAGGCAGAAGTCTGGGCTGGAGGGAGGACAATGTGGAGGAAACAGGTGGAGCCAGGGGACAGGTGTGGAAAGAGGGCGGGGCCAAACAAGGGGCCACGGAGAGCACAGATTTAAGAAGCAAGGCAAGAGGAACCCCAAAAGAGATAGAGAAGGGCAAGGAACATTCAGAGAGGAGGAGGAAGACCAGGAGAGTGGGGGCCAGGGCACAAGAGGGAGGTAGTGGCCCAACTTAACAGCGACTTCACTGAGATGGGGCTGCAAAATGTATCCCTTGAACGTGACAAGTAAGGTGCTAGTGACCTTGGAAAAAGACATTTTGGAGGCATGAAGAGGCCAGAGCCTGGCTGCCAAGGACAAGGCACATGGGGGTGTGAGGAAGGGGATGATGAATAGATTCAGCAGCTTCAGGCGGTGTAGACCATGTGATATGATTGTGCGCAGAACAGTGTGAATACGTGACCCCAGTCGCAGGCAGGGAGCGGTGGGGAAGGCGCCACACCAGACTGTAGACAGTGGGAACTTACAAGTGGTACAATCATTGATGAGTTTTAGCTTCCACTATTTCTTACTTGCCCAAATTTTCTGCCATGAAAATGTTATTTTTAGAATCACATGTATATGCAATAATAGCTTAAGTTCAGGTGGGATAAGAAGTAAAAGAAATTGAGTGGTAGGGAAAAGGGGACAGGGTCATGGGCATTGTAGGGTGAGATAGGAGAGACTCAAACCGTTGATAATTGAGGAGAAAGAGGCAGCGGGGAGGGGGAAGAGGGAGATGGAGGAGATGGAGGTTGGGGTGTCTGTGCTGGAGATGGTTGGGAAGACCTTGGCCTTAGCCTAGAGGCGAGACTCTAGGGGGAAGAGGGAAGATATCAGGGATGTGGCTAAATTTATCAGAGGACAGAGAGCTGGTGGCCATCAGGCGCAGGGAACTCAATTTTCTTCCTGCGGGAGGAGATGGCTGAGGCGGGCAGGTCTGAGGCCCTCAGCAAACCTGCTCTGTGCCTGCTCAGGAACCCAGGGGACAGGCCAGCTGAGGGCAGAACCACCAGGCAGAGCAGCCTCAAGACTTCAGCAGGAAGCTGCTGAGACCCCAATGATGAGTCCCACACCAGGTACTCTGTAGCAGCTGGTGGGGCTGGCCTCCCCCTGACAGCCCTCTCCCGGTCGCTGTCTCCAGGACTCCCCTCTGAAAGCCGTGCAGATGCTCTGGGTGAACCTCATCATGGACACATTCGCCTCACTGGCGCTGGCCACTGAGCCACCAACCGAGACCCTGCTTCTGAGGAAGCCATATGGCCGTAACAAGCCCCTCATCTCACGGACCATGATGAAGAACATCCTGGGCCATGCTGTCTACCAGCTCACCCTCATCTTCACACTGCTCTTTGTTGGTGAGTCCCCCACCCTACCCACCAGGGGGTGATGTGTTGGCAGTCCTGTTGTAAAGATCACCATGAAAAGCCTTGGAGGAGAACACAGAAAGGCAAAACTAGGAGAAACTCAAGCAGAAAGCTGTCAAGGGGTGGTTGGGGGCAGGGAGAGAGGAAGGCAGGCCTCTCGCTTACTTGCCGGCTTCCCCACTTACGTACCTACCCTCGGTGGTCTTGGATTCACCTAGACACTTCACACTCAAAAACCCCACAAGCCCTCCTGGCACCAGCTTAGATAGGCTCGCCATCAGTGGATGTCCACACTGCAGCTGGTGGACTCCTCTGCCCTCCACCACGTGACAGCTCAAGTGTAAAATAAGGCCACATGGGTAGGTCCAGAGCCAGCCTGGCCTAGAAGCCCCAACCTCCATACGGGAATTGATACCCTCGTAATAGCCCTATCAGCTTCCAGAGGTCTCAGCAAGGACATGCTCAGTTACAAGAAGTAGCACTTTCAGGAGAGCACAAAGCCATGGCCCCCCAGCAGGTATTCCTAGTTTATACTCCGTCCTCCCAGTCCAGATGAGTTTGCCAATTGGGGGTCACTTTTTATAAGTAGTATCACCTGATAACACAGCCAGCATTCCATCTTCATCAAATTTCCTTAGAAAAAGTAGAAGTTCACCCAAGGTCTTTCCCCGCTAGAAAAGAAAGTGTTTTGTTACCCCTTCACTGGCACTCATGACCACCCAATGGCACATGCCCACCTGCCCCCCTGATGTCCAGAGCACGCCTCCGTGCCCGTGCAGCCCACCCTGCTGCTCAGAAGAGGCCCCTACACAGGACCCAGTGTCTTCCCTCACCACGGCCTCTCGCCCAGCTCCCACGCTCTGCTCTCCGCTTGGCAGGCGAGAAGATGTTCCAGATCGACAGCGGGAGGAATGCACCCCTGCACTCGCCGCCCTCGGAGCACTACACCATCATCTTCAACACCTTCGTCATGATGCAGCTCTTCAATGAGATCAATGCCCGCAAGATCCATGGCGAACGCAATGTCTTTGATGGCATCTTCCGGAATCCCATCTTCTGCACCATCGTGCTGGGCACCTTTGCCATCCAGGTAGCCACCCTAATCTGTGCCAGGGCAGGCAGTGGGCAGCCGGAGCCCTGCCACAGTGCCCTGAGAGCCAGGCCTGCCAGCTGGCCCCTGATCGCCCATCTCTCTGTCTCTGTCTCTCTGCCCGCTTTGACCTCCAGATAGTGATTGTGCAGTTTGGGGGGAAGCCATTCAGCTGCTCTCCACTGCAGCTGGACCAGTGGATGTGGTGCATATTCATCGGGTTAGGAGAGCTCGTCTGGGGCCAGGTAAGTTCAGAATGGATTGCAGAAGGTGCCTCTTCTGCAAAGTGGGGGAAGGGGAAGAGCACTGGCTGGGGAATCCCAAGCCCTAGGAATGGGTTCCAGTTCTGCTAGGGCCTCGCTGTCTGTCCCCAGCCAAGGCCCTCCCCATCTCTGGGCCTCTGAGCAATGGGAGTTGGCCCAGGTTTCAAATGCTGGTCATTTGGGTGCCCTCACTGTGATTTTTGCCTTATATCTAGCTACCAGTGATTCTGTTACTTACTTAATATTTTCTTCCTATTCGTAAGTTTTTTTAACTGAAATTTATTTCAGAAGACGACTTTATATTATTACCATGCATGGAAAATCAATATCACTTGTCATAAGTAGAAGGTATCAAAAAGTAATGTAATTAAACTCTAACTAGATGCCATGGCCTGCCAAGGCTCGGACCTTGAAGCTGCCTAGTTGTTAAAAAGGGAGATTAATATGTGGTGTGACTGATTATGTTGACAGGAGATTAGTAAGTGGAGAGACACCAAGCAGAGGCTCCTTCAGAGGGCCCCAAGGGAACATAAGAAGGCCGACCTCTGCCACATCATAGAGCTATTCAGTGCTGTGTCTGTGGCCGTCTGAGATCCTTCTGACTTTGGGGACCCCTGGGCTGGATGCTCTGTGGGGGCCCTTCCAGCTATGACTCCAGAACATTCTCCCATTGGTCCCTTTCCTAGCATTACCTAAGTCCCAGGCGCACATGTGCACATGCGTACATGTGTGCGTGCGTGCGTGCGTGCGTGCGTGCGTGCGTGTGCACACGCAAGCACGCGCGCGCGCGCGCGCGCACACACACACACACACACACACATACCCCATCACAGTGCTCTCAACTTGTAGCTCAAAGGCACCTGACCAGGATGTGCTGTTTGTGAGATGTGCCCTGAGCCGGATCCTGGGTCAAGGGGCTTTGTGCCAGGATGCTCCATCATCTAGGCAGTAGGGGCCCCAATGGGCCTGAGACAATGTCCTTGCCTCCAAGCTGTTTCCAGGCTTGAGTGGGACGTTCCAGTGGCAGAAATTAACCAGAAGATAAAGAAGAAAGTTTAGTTTCACTAAAAGAAACTTCTTTAAACTTTGGGGATTTTTTAGAGAGCTGATAAACAAGATGTGACTTAGCAACCCTAACCCTGGGCCCCTTCGGGGCCAGGCCATCCTTATATCTCAGGGGCTCATACCCTCAGGGAGCTCCCAGTGTCTGGGCAAGCAGACTCCTAATGCCTAAGGACAATACCAGCAGGCAAAGCCCACCTTAAACTCCCAGGGAACCACTGGGGCTAAGTGTCCAGGCTAGGCTCTGTCTCTCCCTCCAGGAGATATAAGGGGCCTCTGACCTCCGCCACCTCAGCTTCCCCAGGCCTCAGGCCTCAGCACCTGGACAAGCCTTCAGAGGAAGAGTAAAAACGAAGGCACGTCCCCTCCCCATGCTGCTTTCCCTTGCTGGGAGGGCAACCAACCACTCCCAGAGTCCCTGGATTGGCTGCCCTCGGGGCACTCAGCCCCTGAGCCCTTGTTGCTCGCCTTGGGTACCCAGGACCCAGTGACCTCAAGAGGAACGGGCCCAGAGGCCTGAGGGCCAGCCACAGGCCAGGCTTGTGTGCAGCAACTTAGACACACACACCATCTGGCTTAACCCTCCAGCCCTGAGAATTCCCCTCAGCTTTATGTGTGGGAAAACCAGAGCTCAGAGAGGTTAAATGATGTGCCCAAGGTCACATGACCAGTAAGGTCTGGGGTATTCAAAGTCACATCTATCCAACTCTTAAAGGCCAAGAACTTTTCACTATGTTCCCCTGACACAGAATGAGTGAATGAATTAAAAAGCAAATTAATAAGATTTAAAAATTGACTTGAGAAGTAGGTGAGACGAATTAAGGAGTGAGTTGAACATGTAACTAGGTAAGTGGGTCAGAGGAGAGGGAGAGTGAGCGAGTAAGGTGGGGGTGGCAGAGAGGGAAAGAGGCCGACTGAGGGGCAGCTGCCGTTGCCCTGATGTTGTCTGGGTCCCCTGCAGGTCATTGCCACCATCCCGACCAGCAGGCTCAAGTTCCTCAAGGAAGCTGGCAGACTCACGCAGAAGGAGGAGATCCCGGAGGAGGAGCTCAACGAGGACGTGGAAGAGATAGACCACGCCGAGCGGGAGCTGCGGCGGGGCCAGATCCTGTGGTTCCGAGGCCTAAATCGGATCCAGACCCAGGTACAGGAGGTTCCCAGGGCTGGCCCCACGCCTGGCCGGGCAGCCAGTGATGGAGGTGTGCGCACTCCATTCCCCCGCCCAGGGCCAGGGTCCAGACGTGTGCTCACCATCACCAGCCTGTTGCGCAGCCACGTTCCTCACACGCAGTCTCCCAGCAGCCTCCTCAGGAACGTTCCACCTCACCCTCTTGGCCAGCAAGGGATCAGACTGGGACGTCGAGGGATTTGCTCCTGAGGGCAGGGGAGGGGGTGACCCTGAGGGCTGAGGCGAGTGAGGGGGACTAGCCAGGGTTGCTGGGGAGACTGGGCTCAACGCTGCAGGGCAGCTACTGCGAGGCTGGAGACTGGTCCGTGTGAGGTCAGGATGGCAGCTTCAGGCCAAGGTTGGCCCAAGATTCTCTCAGGCCTTGGGATCAGCCCATGACATCTGGTCACTTCTACACAGGCACACGCATCCTCTTCCTCCACAGGAGACTTCACCAGGATTTGGAGACAGCTCTGGGGAGCAAAGTTCACTTTTCCCCATGCGCACACAGACACACACATGCACACACATGCACAGCAAAGACACCTGCAGAGCACTCAAGCAAGATGCATGTCCAGCTAGAAGCAGGTTTCTTCCCCAAGACAGAAACTGTATGGCTGCCACATGCCACATGCCGTAACCATGCGGGCCCCCACACAAGCCACAGGCTCTTACAGGAGCCAGCCCCTCTGCCTGATTTGGCATTATAGGTCATAGCATGCCTTCATAGTCCTGTGAGATGAGGAACAGAGGGGACTGTGAAACTAAGCAAGGGTAAGTCTCTTAACCCAGACCACCTGGGAGAACTGCATCTGGCAAATTCATAGCCACCCCACCCCACCCCTCACATTCTGTTAAGTGTTGCAGAGACCCCCCGCCTTCATCCTACCCAGGGTCCTAGCACTTTATTTAACTATAAGAAACAGTAGATCACCTGGGCTGCCTCACACCCCCAGTACACTGTCCCAAACACCATCTCATTGGCTCTCATAGCCCCCAGAAAGGTAGGTATGCCATCTCAAGTTTTAGGGGTGACTAATGTTTGGGAAACAGTGCTTTTTGAGCGCTGCGGTAGGGGACACAGGCAGGTTTCAGACCCAACCATCTGATTCAACCTGAGCTCTCCTCCCCAACAGGAACCCCAGCGCCCAGCCCTCTGGGGGCAGCTCTCAGTGCACAAAGCCCTGGTGCTGTCACCAACCTGGCCACAAACCCTATCGGGGGTCTCCAGGTTGCAGGAGAACGCTAGGACTGTAGTTTTTTGAGTGGGCACAGTGCCTATCCAGCCTGACTCTTACAGAACACTCAGGGTATGCCAAGTGGTTGGCCACTCACAGATAACCCTGCCAAACAGGTGGCGTTGCCCCTTCCGAAGGACAAGAACCTACACTCAGAGAGGTGACTTGCCCAAGGCCACCTAGCTTAAAAGTGGCAGAGACAGGATTTGGGCTAAAGTAGGTCTATCCCAGAGCCCCCACCATATACCACTCTGGCTCCACACCTGACCCCAAAAGGGACCAAGCACCCCTTCTTGCCTCCAAACACCATGTTTAACCACCCTCAGCCCCCGGCCCAGCCCCATGACCCCTGAGCCACTAGAGCAGGACAAAGGCCAGACCCCTGTGTCCTCTCTGGGACCCTGGGGCCTACAGGTGGACCCAGAGCTGCACAGACATCTTTCAGAGCCTTGGAGTGTGTCTGGTATTTTTTTGTTTTGATTTCAGTAACGTTGTCATTGTTGCCGTGGCTGCGGCTGTTCTCGTGGCGTTGCGCCTGTCAGTCGTGTAGCTGTCGTGTTCGTTCTTCTCGCAACTTGTCTCGTTCTCTCCTCCGTTGCAGATTGAAGTAGTCAATACTTTCAAGAGCGGGGCCTCCTTTCAGGGGGCCCTGCGGAGACAGTCCTCCGTCACCAGCCAGAGCCAGGACGTAGCCAATCTCTCTAGCCCTAGTCGCGTGTCGTTGTCCAATGCTCTTTCCTCTCCGACCAGCCTTCCTCCTGCTGCAGCTGGGCGTGAGTGTGAATCCTACTGCCTCGGGCACCACCGACGCCAGCGCCGGGCGGGCAGGCGGGCAGGGGCCGGGGCACCAAGGACATGGGGGGCAGCCAGTTATGTTTAGGGTCTGAGGGACCACAGTCGGTCAGGAGATCGTAGCCTGTCATGGGGTGGCAGTCACTCGGTGGGCCAGGGTCGGCTGGGGTCAGGGTCAAGTGTTACCACCAGTCAGTCAGGGGGTCATGAGGGTCACAAGTGGTCAAAAAGTCTGGGTCAGTCAAAGGATCATCATCAGTCAGGGAGGATTCAGTGATCAAATGTCTCAGTCCACTACAGGGTCACAGCAGCCAAGGGGAACAGTTGGCCAGAGAGGCACAGGGTGTCCCAGTCTAGAATTATACTCAGTCAACAAAAGCCTGGTCCATGAAGGCAAGGGTCAGAGTCGGCCAGGAGGTCACAGTTTGCAGTCAAAGTCAGGCAAAGGGTTACCGTGGTCAAAGCCTTCAGTCGTCACAGTCAGAGTGGGGCCGCGCCAAGAGAGCATTCAGTGTAGGTCAGAGATCACAGTCAGTCAGGGGTCTTAGGCCACCAGAGAGATCGCGGCCTGGAGGCCCCACGCCCAGTGGTTCAGAACCATCTGTCCTCTCCCCTCGCACACCTAATGACATCGGCTGCCTACTCACACTTTTCCCTGCATGCTGAAGGTCTAACCCCTTCCTCGAAGGGACGAGGCCCCTGAGTCATTCAGTTTGACCTCAGGTAGGAAACGGTGGGCCAGGCCTCACATCTTGGCTGGGTGCCAGAAGGCCCTAATAGATCTGGTCTAACCCTTGGTTTCTTGCCTTCCTTACATGAGAGATAGCCTGACCCTGACCCCCTCCATCATCGCCCTCCTGCCAGCTCATCTCCTTACACCACCACTGTGACCTGGGCCTCTCATCTCTGGCTTTGTCTAGATCTTTCTGAACTCCTATGGCTTCAGGTCCTGGAGGAAATAAGAAGTCTCTACTTACCAGCTGCCTCCCTTACCTTGTCTCCAGTCGGCCCCCTCCAAACTTCAAGGGAGCCCTAGTCTAGTCTTCTCAGATCTCCACAATGTGTTTGTTCACTTAGCCAGCCCTTGGACTTCTATGACAAGTAGACTCCAAGCCTCATCTCTTGATACTTTATAAGGTGCCTCTACTCCCATCCAAACACAGAACACCCACAGCACACATCCCAGCCACTGAGCTGGAGAGGACCTGTGTGCTGGGTGGGAACCATGCCATCTGAGCCCTCTGACAGGAGGTGCAAGCCACAGAATGCCTGTTGATGGCATATGCTCATGTCCCATGACCTTTCAGTGGATACAGTCTTGCCAGGTATGCAAGATGACAGGAAGGGTGCAGAAAAGGTGTTGGAGGAGTCCCTCCTTATTTATTCATTAGCACAAAAACACAGCGACGGTGAGGCCAGACTAGCCAAGGTGAAGTGGAGACACAGTTAAGCACTGGTATCCGAGTCACACTTCCATGAGGAACTGCCACTAGGAAATCACTGCCAACCTTTCTCAGGGAAGGAAACACTTTGATTCCGTCCTGTCCCCCTTCACACCAGAGAGCCCTCACCTTAGTGGGAGGCCCTCACTCAGCTGGCCTACTTCTGCAATGCCTTAGCTCTGGCCTTGCTCAGTGCCGCCACCTGTCTTGAAATGCAATGACCAAAAGCGTTCTGGCCTGGAGAGCCACTTGGGGAAAAAAATCCATTTCTTCAAGTTCCTGCCACCCCTCCAGGTGACGCCTGCCTCCCTCTGGCTGGGTCTGACTGCCAGAAGTCTAGCTTCTGGGTGCATTCTCCGTTCTTTGTCTGATCTTAGTTCAGCCTCTTCCTTGAAGCGAGGCACTTTACACAGGATGCAAAAGAGCCTATCTGGCATTCCTGCCTCATAGCCTTTGAAAGTCTTTCCTTGGTTTAGCCCCTCATCTTGCTTTCACAGTCTAGAAGCAAGAGCTCAGTCACCTTAAACCTCGAAAATTGAATTCTCATCTTTTCTTCCGTCATTTATAAAACCATTCAATAAGGTCTGGTCCTGTGACAATCAGTTCTTAGCACTTCTTCAGAGAAATGCCCACTTCTGCCAATCCTTTGCTTTTTATCTCTAAGCCAACTTCCTTCCAGGTCAGATTGATCTCCTTTATCCCATGGCAACCCCAACTTTGAAACAGCCTTCGAACAGGAGCCTGTAGGCCATGCCCATGACCCTTCATTCTCTCAGATGGCCCAAAGGGATGGGTCAGGCACAGCTCCCTCACTCAACTACCACCTTGCCTCTCCCCCAGGAATCATGCCTCCTTAAGAATCTTGCATTCCTACCCTCTACTGTAGAATCCAGCCCATTATTCTGGGTCCCTTCTTGGACCTTTTTTTTGGGTATATAGTCTCAAAAAGAGCCTGACCGTCCCCCTGTCCGAGGGTACTGATTCCAAAAGGGATCACAGCCTCTAGTTTCAACACACACATTTTGACCAACACCATCACAATGTGAACTCTAAGTAAATGTCCCCTACTTCTTCCTCTGCTTAAATAGTTTCTGTAACAATGTCACCTCTTCTGGTCGCCAAGGAATCTCAGGCCTTCCAGATCCCAGGCAGGCTCCCTTCAGAAGCCAAAAGACTTTCTTCCTGGAAGGAGGTGTGAAGCAGGTGGCCAGGAAATAAGAGGCCCCTGATTAGGCTAGATGAAATGGTAGGCTATCTCCTACCTTCTCCGAGCAGGGTCTTTTCCTGGGGATTCTCTAGCAAAGGAGGGTAGCCATGTGCATGCTGAGTCAAAAACACCTGGGGTCTGTGTGCCCTGGAAAGAGTCAAATCACTATCCCCTGGGTTATTAAGAGTTGGACACCAAGGCTGGAGGCAGAGCAGTGTGTGCTTGGCTGACTTCTGACTCATGATGTTGGGGCAAGGAACCCCCGACCATGTCACACACCCCTCCACTGGCACCACCGTGAGATGGAGGCCCCCAGCAGAGAGAGGTATCCAGGGACAGGACAGTCTGGTCAGACTGGCATCTGGAATATTTTAGGAGGAAACCGATCCATTCTCTGGATTTCTTCTTCTGACTTACTCAGAAATGGGTTTGTTTTTTTCCCCTAGAAACTTATTAAAACACCCTTAATGCCTTATACTTAAGCCTCACTCAACATCTTCCCAAGCAGTTCCCCACATCCTTCACTTCCCATATGCCTCACAACTGAAATAGAAGGAGGGAGGATCTGCCAATACATCCATTTAACTGAGAAGGACACTGAAGCTCAGAGAAGTGGACTGACTTGGCCGAGATCACACAGCAAGTGAGGGGCAAAGGGTCTGACTGCAAAGTCCCTCATTTTTCCCACCACCCCACACTGCTTCCCAGACAAGCCCACAGACCTGGAACCCACAGAGATTGGATTTCCATTCTGAAACCAATGCCCACACCCACAGCTTCATCCAGTGAAAAAGAGCCAGTCCTTCTGGAGTCCAGAGGCCAGAAGCTGTTTCTCTGAGTAAAACTCCACCAGCCTGGCAGGGATGGGGAGAAAGGCGCCTTCCACTGGTGATCCAGGACAAAATCAGCATTCAGCTCTTTGATCCAAGGCCTACCTGCCTTATTCCACAGCCCCTCTTCCTCATTCCCCTCAAATTCCTAACTCATCTCAAGCCACTTTTGTATTTAGCAAGTTTGTAGCAGGCTCTGTGTTCATCAGTGAAGATCCTGCTCCTTTAAACCAACCAGGCCACAAGCATCAGGTGCCTATCCCAGGACCGACCATTTGCTGGAGACCGCACCTGCTAGATAGGGCCTCTCCTCTCCCACTTCCCCTTCAGACTCCTGGTTCTGAGGACTGCTAGGGCAAGGAGTGTGCATCTCTTAGGGGGAGGAACAAAGGGAAGGGAAAAAAGCTGGACCTCTCATTAGCGTTTTGATAACTAGTTTAGTGCAGCCTTGGGTTGGCAAGAAAATGGCTTGCTTCTGGTGGGGGGGACCCTAGACCTCTCTGCTTTCTGAATATTCCATGTGTTTGTTTCCCTAGAGGGCTAGAGAACCCTGGACACAGAGTTCAGCAAGAGAGAGTGAAATTAAAAGAGGTTGTGAGTCTTTAACCTTGAGCCTGAAATGAATGTGAATCAATCCCAGACTCTTGGCTTCCTTGAAGCCGGGTAAACATTCGAGTATGTCGAACCATCTCAGACCGGGCCTCCGCATTTCCTCAAGCCTTACCACGATAGGCACAGGCATCCTGCTCCCTTTGTGCTGATGAAACCAAAATACTTAAAGCCCCACAGGCGGGCCTTTCCTCTCTTTCCCCTCACCTCCATGCCCAAATGTGGCACAAACCACAAAATCCCATCTTCAGGGTAGGCAGGAAGGGGAGATGGAAGAGCTTTTTTTTCTTCCCGTATTTTTTTCCATTTCAGCCGCGGAGAGAACCGAAGTGGAGACTTGAGATGGCCGTGGCGAGGTGTCCCGAAAAGTCTTGTCCCCACAGTCTTGTCCAGAGCAGTTCATTCTTTCTGTCGTCTCCATGCCAGGGGGGAGGGCAAGGGGCCTGCATCTCATTGTGTGTCATCCCCTCTGCGTTGTCAGTCACACAACAGGGACCTGCCACCATCCCTCCTCCTCCACCAGGCGCTCCGGCTGGCATCTTATTGCAGTTCAGCCTCAGAACACGCTGGGCATTAGGCTGGACAGTTACAATGATGATTAGTATTCCTAGTTTACAGATAAGAAAACTGAGGCCTGCAATGCCTTTTTTATTGTAGTTTTTACTTAATCGAGGGTGTAATGGCCCACTTACCAGGAGATCAGAATACTGAATAATCTCTACAGAGCAACAAATAGGGAATCCAGGGAGAAAGAACTCTCAGGGCAACCAAACAGCCGTCATGGAGTGCCAGCACTAATGCATAGTCCTGCTTGCTCTCACTTGGCACTTGATGCCTCTTAGTTAAAGCATGATTCCAACAGGCAGGGTTCCCTAGAGTTTCCAGCCCCACAATGCATAAGAAGGAAAGGGACAGAGGAGACAAGGAAAAGTCAGACCTAGTAAGTGATGGCTGACAGCAAAAAAGAACTTTAAAAAAATAATCAAAACTGTGGGATCTTATACAAGCTAAGAAGGATTCTTGACAAAGTTCAGTTCTTCTCTGTGTACTCTAAATTAAAAGGCAGAAGAGCGTTATGATGTGCTTTAGAAAGACTCCCCTCAGAAATAGTGAAAAAAACCATGAGCTATTCCACTTAAAACCATCGGCCACAGTCATCAAGAAAATTCATTTCCATGGACAGGGCTTTCCCCACCAGCACCCCACCAACAAGCTGCCCCTCCATTTACTGAGAGATCCACAAATCCTGAGACTGCAAGGGTGTCGTCCTGTCCTCTTCTCCTCACAGGCCTGTGGCGTGGGGGCAGCCACCATTCTGCAGGGAAGGCTGTGCAGGGTGTCCTCGGCACCACCTTAGCTGAGGCTCTGCTCCTTGGAGGCGCCAGTGCTGCCTTATTCTCCCCTCGCCACTGGCTCTGCTCTGATTTGGGGCTAGGTAGAGAGGAACAGGCATCTTTGTCCAGAGTCCCCTCATCCCCTTAAGATGACGGTCACGGCTCCCCCTCCCAGGAGTCCAGAGAGACCCCTCTCTTCAAAATGAGGGCCCTCTTCCTCTGCATCCTGTGAGGCAGGACAGAGAGTGGCCAGCGAGAGAGTGCATCTTACCCACTGTCAAGGTGCCAGAAATGGCAGAGCCAGGACTCAGAGTCGGATCTTCCTGACTCCAAGTCCGGTGCTCTTTCCACTAGCCTGGAGGACGCAATGTCCCACCCTTCTTCCGTTCTTCTGAGAACCACGGGTTCCAATTGAGATGCAGAAAATGAAAGAACTTGCTGTTTTGAGCTCCACGCCCCCTTAGGACTCCACCTAGGGCTGGGTTTGGCCATCGGTTCTGGCCTCATTTTTTGGTTTTGTGTTTTCAAAACACAAATAAATCAAATACCCCAGAAAATAAGGGACCCCAAAGCCAACTACAATGACTGGCCGGGGCCTTGAGTCAATACTCGAGTGTTTACCTCCCAAATGCATGAAGGAAAGGAACGTTGGGTACAAACGACCTCCGTTCACATTGTCCAGGCTTCCAAGTGTAGCGTGTGTCTGTGTGTGCCATGTGGTTCCTGACCCCCACCGTGGCATGCTCCCACTTCCGAATGTCATCAGTCTGCCGGCTCCTTCGTGCTTTCTGGCTGCCTCTGCTCTGCACCCCAGAAAGCCCTGAGTTGGCTTTGGTTTGCTTTGCTGCCTTTGGTTTGATGTTCCTGTTCTCTGTTTGGCCCTCGTGTGTCTTCTCTCATCCCAGTTCATCCATCTGTCTCTCCTTTCTGTTCCTTTTCTGTTTATGACACGTTATCTGTTCCATGTGGTATGGTTTCTTAACTGCGTGTTTTTTTTTTAAGATTAATTTTTAAAAATAGCCTCTCCTTCTTCCTACTCTGTTCCCACCTGGCCCCACTCCCTTTCTGCATGGTCGAACCTGCTTTAAATTTAACAAGGCTCAGTCTCTCCCTAGATCTGGGTGCCCGCCGGAGTGGACTATGCTTCCTCTGACCAGTTTCCCATCATCTCTTTGATGGGGCTTGATTCCTCCTGTCCTAATACTGTAGTTCTGACCCAAACCAAAGCAATGTTAAAAAACCTCATGGATGCATATAACCTGAGCCCCCTCTTCCATTCTTCCCCCTTCTTGTTCATGCTCATAACACCCAGCGACTGTGGATTCCAGCCACCTGCTGTGCCCTAACCCTTCTCCCACCTGCCCCTCCTCCGAGCCCCCCAGAACTTGGCTCCCTTGCGCGCACGTGCGCACGCGCGCGCGCACACACACACACACACACACACACACACACACCAGGGCTCTGCTTCTCACCCCTGCACTTCCCTTGCAGATCCGCGTCGTGAAGGCGTTCCGTAGCTCTCTCTATGAAGGTCTAGAAAAGCCTGAGTCTCGAACCTCCATCCATAATTTCATGGCTCATCCTGAATTCCGGATCGAAGATTCACAGCCCCACATCCCCCTCATTGACGACACCGACCTGGAAGAAGATGCGGCTCTCAAGCAGAACTCGAGCCCGCCGTCATCGCTCAACAAGAACAACAGCGCCATCGACAGCGGGATCAACCTGACGACCGACACAAGCAAATCAGCTACCTCTTCAAGTCCAGGGAGCCCCATCCACAGCCTGGAGACGTCGCTTTAGCTGAGGACCCCACCACCACCCCCCTCCTGGGCACCCACCCATCCAAGCACCCAACTCATCCAAGCAGCAACGAGCAACAGGAAACCAAATACTGGCGAGAAAAACCAACGTTTCCACCCAACAGACCCTTTTTCTGGCTGCGATGCTGTTTGAACTCTTTTTCACTTTGAAGCAAGGGGCGGGATCTCCTCCGGGGGCTTAAGGGAGTGAGGGGTTTTCCCAGAACAAGCCCTTCCTGGCTCCCGCCCAAACATGGACCAGCCATGCACCCGCCCGGTCACCATGTCCCCTGCATGAATGTACTGTACACTTCCAGTCCTCCCCTTGTTTGGTTTTGGGGGATTGGGGAGGGTTTTTTTGTTTGTTTGTTTTCTTAGGCGGGAACTGCAAACAGACTCTTTTCTGAGACTATTTATCCAATCCACTGGTCTGTGAGTTTTTGAAATGCTTGCGCAGCATGGTCTCAGTTGTATAGGTTAATTTAACAACTTTTTGAAATTGCAGAGCTTAACTCGCCTAGTAGATTTGCACCAATGGAACCGAAGAACTTCATAGACACAGGTTATATCCATTTCTTTATATCTATATCAACGTATACTTATCCAAGACTGTATACGTCCATATAGATAGGTAGATATATATATATATATAAATATATATACATGGATATATAAAGTTTCTTTGCCGGCATGTTGCCTTGTTTCCGCTTAAATTGCTCTATTTTAACTTATTTATGTCCTAAAAGAAGAATGTAATTTGTTTACAAACCTGTAGATAATGTCTTTGGCTATTTGTACGGTTTAAGAACACTGGTGGCTGAGATGCTATAAAAACACTCAGCCCAACAGACACTTCCCTGGATTGCATCCTTAATGTTTTATGATAGCCATGCTCTGATTTTTGCCTGCTATTTCCGTTCAATAATGTCACTACCACGGTAGGCCCAGGCAGAAGCCAAATGCTACCAAGTATCCATCCTGAGGGCTTTAACACCATGCTCCGTAGACAAAGGGAGAGGAGAGAGAAGGCTTCCTGGGCTTGGAGCGCTAAAAGCCATTCTGGCCCAGGGAAGACGGGATCTGCAAAGCATTTGTTGAAAGACTTTTCTCTCAATGAAACTCGCTTGGGTTTACTAAGAGCATTTCAAAAAGAGGTTCTCTTTGGCACTGCCTGTATAGAGATTGAGGTAGTGTTGCAATATTATAAATGCAATTGTGTTGATTTTTTTTTTTTTAGTTAGTAATTTAGAGGTTTATTTCCTTATAAATTGCAGCATATGAGCTGTTGGTGTATTGGGTGAGGATCATTATGGCTTGCTGCTTTTATTTTTATTTTTGAAGAAGAATAGCCTTTTTCTCTGCACTACTTAGATCCGAACGAACCTTATGATGTGTATATTGAGATGTATTCAGTGTGATTTTTAAACCAAATTGTCTTCCTGTAGTCGCAATATATACTGTAGCCTTTTAACAGCAAGTCTTGCTTTCCCAGACAGAAAGCCATTCTGAAACCCTACAGTATCACAGGTGAGAAAAGGAGGTTATTTTTCCCTCAAGACAATTACAGCACTAGTAATCCCACTTAATAAGAGCTTATTTAATTGTATGTCAGCCTCTTAACTGCTAAGCACTTTGTGGGTATCAGCTTTTTTCATAAAAGAACTTTTGTATTTAATACAAAGTTTGCTTTGAGACTTTTCAGCATACGATCTTTTTCCATAAACTTGTACAGTGCAAAAGACATTTTGAATACCATGATCGATGACGTCCCATGCTTCGAAGAAAACCAAACACTTTCCGCCTCGCTTGCGAAATCCATTCCTCATACTGACCATTCCCAAAGTTGCTCTGTGTCAGCCCAGCCCCTCCCTTCTCCAGGCCCAGAGAATTCTTCCACACACAAGATGAGAGCCACTCGGGAAAAGAGCCATAGTCAGATGGGAGGGCCTACGTCTAGATGGCTGTGGAAAAACCTGAGGGTTTGGGATCCCAAGTCAGCCCATCCCACCTGGCAAAACCTTCCTGGAAGGAAGACTTTCTTTGCAAGAGTATCACCCGAATGCCATGAAGAAATATCTCTGAATGTACCCAGCAGAAGAAACTGCATCCCCAAAGGGGTGACCAGCTCTCAGATATGCTTACTGGATTCCAATACACCACCACCAAAAGCCAGCCCACTGCTCTCCTGCCTACCGAGAAAGGAGAGACCTGCACACGTAAAACATGGGGCAGCCTTGGAACATGGTGTTTTTTGTAGTTTCCTTTCTCAAGGTTTTCCATCTCCCCCCTCCCTTCTTTGTTCCAGTCTTGTGTCCCTGACCTCATTCCATGACACCAGGAAAGCTCACTTGCACACCATGCTCCCTGTTCATTTGGAGCCAGGATGCAAGTAAAGCAGGAAGGGTTTCCCTGAGTGGAGTCTAGCTCAGGGAACAGGGAGCGATGGATGCTACTAAGAATACCCCGCATTAGTGTTGGCCTTTTCTTGTTAGGAATGATGGATGCTCACACACACACACACACAGACACCCTCACTCTCACACTTGCACACACATCTACACACAGGAAATGATTGGTTTGTCAGAATTCACTGTAGTACATAAAGCTTGCACTCTGTGTCCTATATCTAGCAGCATGGGGTACGTTTGGCAGTTCACCCCATTAGGGGGTAAATAATTTATGACCATTCATCTGTTTTTATGAATTTTTTTATCTAGACAATAATTGTAAATAAAGAACTCACCATCTCTGTTCATTTAATACTATGCAATGGTTATGCTTTCAGTTGCTGAGTCTTACTCCTGCAGTGTGGTTCTGAAATGTCAGTGGTTTTTTTTTTTAAAGGCAAAAACCAACAGCAAATGGAACATAGTAAATATATATTCTGTAATGAATACTTTTTTCTAGTTTGGGACAGCGCCATCCACTTAGCTTCTTGTCTGTCCCTTGGACAAGGGCTCCAGGAGAAGGTAGCAGATTCATTCCTGAGGTCTAAGCTCACCAATTTGTTTCCCCAAACAGATGAGGGAGAAGCAGGGGGCATATTCAATGACCCCTGAGGCTGTAGAGTTGCCCACTTTTGGAGATGGGTCGGTCGGAAACTAAGGAGTTTCCTTCTTGCAACTCAGGCAGCACTTTCCCTAACTCAGAAGCAGCCTTGACTACTCCCGCCAACCCCCACCATGACCCCTTGCCGCCTATCCCAACCAGAACATAGAGTTGACAAGAGGGGGGGGTACCCTGCTTCTGAGACCAGACCAGTGACAATGACCATACTGAGGCAAAAACTCAGTCTCATCCTGGGTGTCCTAGTTCGTGAAAAACCACTCTTTCCCTCACCATGTTGAAATGTCAACTTTACCATACGCTGACAGCTGAGATAGACTTGGGTCTATCTCTGGAATTTCTCTTCTGTTCCCTTATCTGGGTGTCTCATCTGTCACCAGCCATGCAATTTTAATTATTGTTGCTTTATATAATGTTTTATTATGTGGTGGGATAAGTACCCTTCAGTCTTTTTTTTTTCTTTCTTTTTTTTTTTAACAAAATTTCCTGGTTATTCTCTCACATCAATTCTCCAAGTAAACTTTAAAATTTTGCCAAGTCCTCCACTCCCTGCCCTCCTACCACTCACTCTGTCATTCTTTGTGTAAACATCTTTCCACCATTGTAAGTACTGTCCAGTCAGGGTCACTAAATAGAGTGTCCTGTAAGGAGAAACAAAAAGGGCGTCCTGAGTCTTAAGGGAAACCCAACATTCGTCCCATCCTCTCACTTGTTCCCTAAGCCAAGGTATCATCGAGAGGCCACTAACCAACCCTCCACTCAATCCCAGTTTGGGACTCAGAGTCACCCATCTTGTTTGTGCTGGGATGAACCCTTCATCTGCCCAGTCCAGATGAGAAAAGTGGTCTCTCCCAGACTGGAGCTACCAGAATGTGTAGCCCGGTTGTCTATATTTCTAATTCTCATGGAGAAATGTTTATTCCTGTCTCCCTTTCCTGAACTGCTTTTTTGCTCTATATTCAGAGTTTTCAACGGTTATGTGATAGGTCCTTTGGGATGCAGCAATTTCTTGCCTGGACCTTCTCACCACCCTGACTCCCCCTACCTGTTCTTGCTTGATTTACGGGAGGCTGTCAACCAGGTGCCCTGTGACATGCCTCCCACCCAAAACTCTTTCCATAGTGTCCAATACCCCACCATTAGAAAATGGAGGGGTGCATTTCTTAAAGGCTTTTTAGTGTTCCGGAGCCAAGGCCTAAATCTGACAACAGCAGAAAATCCCCAGGTCCTTTCCAAGTTCCAAAGCAAGCTCTCCTGATTCTGATGTAGAGATCCTATCTGCCCAAGCTGGGGAAGGGGGATCCCAGGCCCTGGGCATCAGCCATCACCCCCTTCACTGAAAAGATATTTGAGGCTGCTTTGGGATCACCCTTCTCAGCCCCCTAAGTCTGTTTTGTAATACCTGTGGTGCTCTCCCTCCGGGCCTTTCCTCCCGGGGGTGGGGGGGGGCGCCACAATTTGGTAACTCTTGTGTGCACATATTTTATAACAGTGCAGTGAGGAAATGGTGCCGCCTCCAGCTTCCACAAGCTGCCCAGGCTCTGTGGGCTCTGGGACAATCGGGGCTGGGAAGTGACTGTGCTCTTATTGTACACTCTTTATTTCTCTGTATCTCTGGCTTGTGCTTTTTGTAATTAATGGGATTTGTCTGCCTTTTCAACACTATACTGAGCAATAACAATAAATGCACACGTGGAAACGCAGACACGGTACACATCACTAGGCCTTTTTCCACAGGAGAGCTGGGTCCCCACCCTCTGTGGATTGGAACTCAGGGGGAAATTGAGTCCCTTGGGTGCAAAAGGCACTTTGCTCAAGGTTGCACAACTCAGTGGATGGTCTCTCTCCTTCCAGCAAGTCACACCTTTTGAACATCCACCATTTTAGGAAGACAAGCTTAACCTGCTTTGAGTCATTAACCTCCCTTGAGGAACAGCTGACAGTCCCAGAGAGCAAGACTTTGGGAGAAAAGGCCTAAGGAGGAGGAGGAGGAATAGATTGAGGGACCAGAGGATCTGGAAGGTAGGGGCACAAACTGGGGAAAGCTAAGAATGGACTGATTTTGGATCTGGTATTAATCAGAGGGAGGTGATGGAAGATATGAACAAAGGATGTAGGTGGCATCTCCTACTGGGAAGGGGACAGACAAAGAAGAGCCTGGCACTCTAAATCCCAATGTTGGTCTCAAGTTTGAGGGTTACTCATGCACACCACACGTGCACACACACACTAAATTCCAGCTTTTCTCAGGGAGAACATCCCCAGATCAAGCACCAGAGACCCAGCCAACTTCCAAACATGATTTCACATCCAAGAGTCCATTTAATCCCAACATCAACTTTCAGAGGCAATATTATTGTAATTCCCACTTAACAGAAGAGGAGACAGCAGCTCGGAGAGGTGAAAGGTATGCCCACCTAGTAAGTAGAAGATAAAGTACCGATGCCTAGCAGTTTTGATTTCAGAATTGGCACTCAAAACCTCTATTACAATGCCTTTCAGTCCCAACAGCAAATACCTTAGTGAATAATATAGTTTCATTGCTTGTCCCAAATCCCCAATCTCTCCAACTTCAATGCCTACACCAACAAATTCCTTTTTATAACAACTATGCCCCATGCATTATATTTGTATTATATCTAATACACCGTTGTCTGCATTTTCCACTTGAAAGCAAGGTGCAAAGAGAAGGATGTGACCTTATGACCCAGAGGATCAGGAGTATAGGTGCAGATTCAAGGCCAGGACCTGTCCCTTGAAAAACGGGAGACCCAGGAGCCCTGCCCACTTTGTTCCCTGCTCTACTCTAAGCACCGCCCCCTCATACCCTTGCAATATATCTCCATTTGAGGGAAATAAGGAATCTTTAAAGCTGAGGGGGTAGGATGGGTTGCTGCCCAGAGGCCTAGCCTGGCATTCTGTAAGACCCCATTCCCCTCTCCAAAGCTCTTTGATGGTCTGGGTCTATCACACTCTCTGAGCCTTAACTAACATCTCTCCCGCAGTGACCACCTCCAGCGAGGATTTTTCCCTCCAGTTACAGGAGAAGAAACTGAGGGATTGTGATCTACCCAAGGGGAGCCTAGATTCTACCCTATCTCATTCGACTTCTTAAATCCATGAAGGGCCCAGGGCTGCCAGAACACGTGTGGCTGAGGGGAGTCGCCAGGCTCCGTCCAGCAGCACGGCATTCTCACTGTGCTTATGGGAAGCCAGGGACCTAGGGGCTGGGTCTTGGGCTCTAGCTGCAGGAGCATGGCTGAAATTTCTCCTTGCCTGAGGGATTTACCTGACAGTCCTGACACACAGGATCCCAGAACTGTGGG
>NW_011888952.1:2563970-2570867 GCF_000151845.1 Pteropus vampyrus
GGAAGGACATTTTTTTAAGGAGTTTAAAAGAAAAAGGCACTTGTTTAGAAAATGGTTTGTCAATCCTGGCTGGCAGGTGAGAGTTGTTAAAAATAAATGCTTGTTATCGCTAAGGTCCTTTGGTGATCTTGTATGAAACTACCAGAAAGCTCTTCCTGACTTTACTTGGCCCTCAGCCATTGATTTAGTGAATTCAGTGCAACAACTACTTTATATGCTAAATAGGCAACCTAGTGAAGTAGGAAGCTTTGTGGGCTGGGAGTTAGTAGGTGAAACTTTTTCCCAGCTCCACCTTTAACTAGCTCTATAACTTTAGCAAGTGCTTTCTCTCCTCTGGGCTTCTTCAGTTCCTTAGTTTGTTACACAGCTCTGCCGTTCATTCATCCCAATGCACACGTTAAAGCACTTTGTAACCTGAACAACTTGGCCTGCATTGGAGACTTTTTCATCCTTGCTTTTACAGACCTTAGTGTCCCATTTTTTAGGGAGTCTAGAATTCGATGAGAGAACCTGTGCTTACTTGATGTGTACCTTTTAAACTGCTTTACAGCCATCCTCTTCCAATGTCCACCTTTCTGAAAAGTCAAGTTAAACTTTATACCTGCAGGGCTTGTGCTGGAAAAAGAAATGGGGGAGATGGTAAGAAATACCAGTTACAAACTCAAAACTTTTCAGTCCCTTTTCTATCCCACAAATTTTAAGAGAATAGTGGTTGAGCAAAGTCAAACTTTTTGTTCATTTGCTTCTTCATTCAGCAAATAGTCAGAGTTCCTTCTGGTTGCAAAGCACAATGCTGGGTGATTTGAGAGGATTCACAACTGCAGCTGACACAGACCCTAGGTCCAGGGAGCACACCTCGTGAGAAGAAACTGCGTTAAGTGTTCTAAACATTTAAGTACTGAAGATATTCAAAGGAGTACAGCCAGTCGGGGGATCTGGGAATCTTCAACAAAGGGGGCATAATTTGAGCTGAACTCCAAAGAATGGGTAGGAAGTGATGGCAGCTGTGTTCTAGTCCTACAAGCTGCTCAACCCTGGATCATAGTAGATGACAGTCTAGGATCTGTCACAGGTTGTGGACCAAGAAACAACCTCAAGAGAAACTTGAGTCAATTGTCCGAGTCTTCAGAATTAATCCCATTACACAAAAAACTGCCTGAAACATCTGAGGCTCTGTCATCCAGGAAAGGAACACCAGTCATAACTCTCTCAAGGTCCTCTTCACCCTTAAAGGTAGCCAGGGCTGCTTGTCATCTCTCCTCTTTGCTTACGTTATGCCCTCTGCTTGGGCGGTACTTTTTTTCCCTGTGCCACCTGGCAAATTCCTCATCATCTAAGCCCCACTTCACATCCAGCACCAACAGTCCTGCAGGCTACTGTAGCACATGTAAACCACCATTAAAGTATTTATCTTGTGTACAAGCTTATCAAGGGCAAGAAGTACCTCTTATTTGTGTCTATACCCCCAACCCCTGGTACAGTGCTTCACAAAAGAAGATACTACGAGTGAATAAATGAACAAATGTAGTCAAGAACTTTAGAAATGATCGGTGGATTTTACAAGATGATTACATTCTAACTGCCATCAGTTCATTTACCAATGATATCTTTGGTTCTAGGTGTCAGTAATTAACACTGTGGACACTTCGCATGAGGACATGATTGTGAGTATTCCTTTAGCCCTCCTTCATGGGCTGTGGACATGGGCATTTCTGTGGGAGGGAAACATTTCTCTTGATCATTTATGAATCCATTGTGGCTTCGCAGCCTTTGCCACTCAGACTGTAGCCTCAGGGTTATGGTCAGTCTCCCAGCAATACCCTCTCAGTTAGCAGGACTGTAGCAATCTGATCACTCTAGTGGGAGGAACCTGGGAATGGTTTATAGCTCAAGGCTCTCAGTCTTCTGGCCAACAAAATAACCTGCTCTGGGATGGAGCCTGAGTAGATACCGAGGTTTGACAACAGTCTTCCTACCTGTCTTCCTCCTCCTGCCACCTCTTAGCCTCATTGGAAAGGGAGTTAAATGAAGAGAGAATAGGAAGATGACTCAGTATGAAGGCAGGCTTAGCAAAAGCCTAAGGCAGAGCCAGGTAGAACTACCACAAAGGGCCAGACAAGGTTCTTTGAACCAGAAGTCATTAACTCAGGGTATTTCCTGAGAGGTAAACACAGGACTCAGTATAAGAGGACAGAGCTGTGGGAGAAGGTCCAGAAGTTAAAAGTCTCCCTCAGCAAAGATACAGACTGCTTCATGCAGGACCTAGCAGTCTAGGTCAAAGGCTTTTGAGCAGGACCCAGGTCAGTCAACTTTCAGCATGTCATCCCAGGTTCCTGCCCACCATTGGTTACTTTGGGGCTTCTGAGAGGTTGTCTGGTCTTGGAGTTGTATATGTTACTTAGATTGCAGCCATGTGTCACCACCTCCTTTGAGATAATATGGCACCATGGGTAAGAAGATCCAATCTGAGACTCCCTAGCCTATCTCTGAGCCAGCTTTGATTTCCTCATGGTTAAAATAGAAAAAGTAATGGATGTGCTACCTACTAGTATAGGTTCAACTTTAGGAACAGATAAGGCAAAATACTAATGACTAACGTCTGCATGCTAAGTGTCAGATCCCATGCTAAATAAATTCTTTCAGTATCTCATTTAACCTTCATTACAACCCTTGAAGCAGATGAGCCGCATTTAAAGATAAAGAAACAGATTCAAAGAGACTAGGCAATTTTTCCAAGGTTGCACAACACATAAGCTGAGGAGATAGGATTTAAATCTATTAGGTACTGTGCCCTGCCTCCTCCCAAAGTGTATGAAAGCACTCTACAGGAGAAGTGCTTCAGAAATACATATTCAGAGATCTGTCTTAATACCCGCACTGCTTTCTAGGAAGCCAAGACCTGGAATAGTGGGGAGAGTTGACTTCCAGAGAATAATCAGGATGTTTTCCTTGGGGAGAGAGGCAAGGAAAGAATGTTAATGCAGAGGGAATGATTGCTACCATTGAAAGGGTATAATTGCCTCTGATGACCACAAGAATGATGGCTAATAGTTATTAAAACCCCCAAAGTGGGATAGCTGAAGAAAGTGCCATTTGTTGGAATAGGCGGAACCAGCAAACAGGAGGGACCAGTGTGTTCTGTGTTCTGCAGGGCAGCAATCATAGTGGCTCAGAGGAGCTATAGCCCCCGATGGACAAGGAGCTGTGGGCAAGGGCCAGCCCTAGGTCTGGATGGCCAGTCAGCATTGAGGAAGTTGACTCAGTGGTGGGCCCAGTGTCATTTAAGGCATAGATAGAGAGTCAGGAGTGTTGGACACTACTAGGAAAAAGGTTAAGTAGAAACCTAGGAGCAAAGGTTCACAAAAGATCCAGGGCAAGGGGTGAAGAAAGGAGCCCAATGTCTGAATGGAACCCTGTGTCTAGGTCAGATGTACATCATGGAGGACCTGATTCAGGCCTTTTTTAGCCCAGGTTCTGGGGCTGAGCTAAACCTAGGTGTCTTCCCCAGTAGCCCACAGAGCCTCAGAACACAGTGAGGCCTGAGGAAGAAGAGGAAGGCTAGGCCAGCTTTTTTTTATATCTACCCTGCAGAACAGAGTGGGAAATGACTTCCCCATGTATGTAAAGAGTCTAAAAGTAGCTGGGTATGCTTTGTCTTGCCTCTTTCAAGAGATATTACCCATCAGAGAAGTGAGAATGTTGATATGCTAGTTTCCTGCCTGATAGTGATGATTCTTTGAGGTTAGATTAATTTTAGGGAGATTCTGATCCAAAGTAGATTCTGTGTCCTGGTGACTCTGCTCGCCCCGCCCCCCTCCCGGCCTGCAGGCTTCCTGAGCTATTGTTCTCCCTTTACAGCACGATGCCCAGATGGACTACTATGGCACCCGCCTGGCAACCTGCTCATCAGACAGATCTGTCAAAATCTTCGATGTGCGCAACAGCGGGCAGATCCTCATCGCAGACCTCAGAGGGTAAGTGCAGCCATCCCTGGGCAAGGTCTCAGAGAATGGTTGGGCTTTTTAGGCATGGCAGGAAAGCCTGAGAGCCAGATCAGAGCAGCCCCACAGTGCAGTTAGCAGTGAGGACACCCTGGTGCCAGCCACCCTGCTGCCCTTAGCAGGTTTCCTGGGCTAATGGATCCAGGGGTAATTTCCAGCTCTGCCCCCAGATACCCACTAGAAAACTTTGGACGAGAGAGTCATTTTATCTCTGGGAGCTTTTACCTGCTCACCCTCAAAACGGGCTAATGCTGCCTGTTCCCAGGTAGAGCCTGCTCCCAACTGGCCTTTCATAGCTACTATTATTTTTAAATGTGGGAAACTTCCTTCGTGTGTGTGTGTGTGTCTCTCAAGGGTCACAATGTAAGAATAATGTTAATGTAAGAATGTAATGGTAATTATATAAATACCGTAATTCTGCCTGTTTTCCCATTGCAGGTATTTATGAGTGTTTGATTTACCCTCCCTCCCTACTGAGATTCTTGAAATCATAGCTATCATTTTTATGGTCACATCTCTATTGCTTTTCCTCAGTTCACTGCCTTTCAAATAAATGGGGGTTCTTAAACTGGTTCCACGGATCTCCAAGAGTTCCGTGGATAGAATTCAAGGGTTCGTGAACTGGGGCAATAGAGAAAAGTATCTTTATTTTCAGTGACTGATACTTAACATTTCCTTCAATTATGGTTATAGGCTAGGGCCACAGTAGTATCTTAACTTTATATATTTTATCCATTATTCTAAGAAGGGACCATAACCTCTGCCAGGCTGTTAAAGGAGGTTAAAAACCACTGACAAGTAGGTGCTCAGTACATGTTTGTTAACTGAATTAAAGAAGACAGCTAAGTCAGTAGCCATTTGAGGAGATAGGCCTAGAAGTTTCCCTCTTCCTAAGTGTCGAGAATACAGTGACAGAGGAGCCAAATGGCACTTTCCTTGTGTAACAGCCTCTGACTACACAGAGAGCTGCTAGAGTGAGACCTGGCTGCAGCACTGGCAGAGGCAGTCACATCAACTGTCACTCAATCCTTTCTGCTCTGTGTTTTATGATCGAGAAACATAAAAAATTGAAGAGATAGAGGAAAGTAAAAAAAAAAAAATAGCATAGATGATAGAGGCTTTGTTTATCCCTCTCTCAAATCAAAGTTGTGACAGAAACACAGCAAACAGCAAGAAATATCACCTGGGATCTAGTTGAATAAGCCCTACAACTAGGGAGAGAAATAAGAAATACACCCTGCAATGGGAGGAAGTAGGACGGGGTAGGGACACGAGGCCGCCCAATCCTAAGCGGCTGAATGGGACAGATGCTTTGGCAGCTGCAAACACTTCTTAAAGGGACAGTGTCCACAAATGGACTTTCGCGGTGACAGACCTGCTTGCTCTGAGCACCAATGCCAGGTCAGCTGCATGAGAGGGACCAGGGACTTACAGGGGGACACTGAGTTGTGGAGTGAGGGCCAGAGACGAGGCTCTCTCCCAGCTCAAGTGCCAGCAGTATCCATTGTTCCTCTGTTGAGCCCTCCCCACTCCCAGTGTGCAGGCACAGTGCCACCATAGCTGAGATGTCATCAAACTGGATAACAGAGGTCACTCTGCCCAGAGGATTCCCTAAAACTCCTCCTCTCCCAGCTCGTGGCCCCACCCAAGCCACATCCAGTTGTGTCCTCGAGGCTGAGCTCAGTGCTCCTTGCTGAGCAGTGCCAAGACTCACACTGGTGGCTGCTGGCCTCGGTTTCTGGCATGGCCTCTTGAGGTAACTGTAAGCACAGAATCTGTGGATTGCTTGCTGAATCTTAACAGGTGGCCCCAGCTGGGGCTAACCTTGGCCTGTAGCTGGACCCCTCTCAGGACTGTGCCACCAGACAGCTACTACACAAAGCCACACTAATAAGACCAAGAGACTTAGGAGCTTTGTTGAGACATAGAAACAGACACAGAAAAGCAGCCAAAATGGGAAGACAAAAAGCAGAAACCATACAAGAGAACAGAACAGAGATCCAGGAATAATGGAGTCAAGCAATCTAACAGATACAGAGTTCAGAACATTGGTTATAAAGATGCTCATTGAACTTAAGGAAAGTGTAGTTGAATTCACTGATAAAGAGAAAAAAACGTAAAAATGGGAATGGAAATTGTAAAAGGGAACCAGTCAGAAATGAAGAATACACTATCTGAAATGAAAAGTATATTAGATGGAATAAACAGAGTGGGTAAAGAAGAGGATCGAACCACCAATATAGAGGATGGGGAAGCCAAGGACACTCAGTCAGAATGGCAAGAAAAAAGAAGCCAAGACTATAATAATTTAAGGAGCTTATGGGACACTATTTAAAAATATCTTTGTCATAGGAGTACCTGAAGGAAAGACGTCAAAGAGCTATTTGAAGATATAATGATGGGAAACTTCCCTCACCTGCTGAAGGAACTCGACATACAACCCCAGGTAGTTCAGAGAGTTCCAAGAAAGAGTAACCCAAAGAGGCCCACACCAAAGCACATCATAATTAAAATGCCAAAGGTTAAATACAAAGAGATAATCTTAAAAGCAGCAAGAGAAAAGCAGTTAGTTACCTACAAGGGAGCATTCATAAGACTGGCAGCTAAATTCTTAAGAACCTATGCAGGACTGAACAGCTTGGCACAAAATATTTGACGTGATGAAAACCCAGGATCTACAACCAAAAATACTTTATCCAGAAAGCTATCATTTAGAGTCAAAGGACAGAAAGCTTCCCAGACAAAAAGAAGCTAAAGGAATTTATCAACACCAAGCCAGTATTACAGGAAATGTTGGAGGGACTTCTTTAAGAAGAAAAAACATGTATCAAAAACAAGAATAAAGAATGGTAATAACTACATTCGTATCAACAAGTACCTCAAATGGAAAAGAATT
>NW_011888952.1:2570917-2572916 GCF_000151845.1 Pteropus vampyrus
AACATTGGTTATAAAGATGCTCATTGAACTTAAGGAAAGTGTAGTTGAATTCACTGATAAAGAGAAAAAAACGTAAAAATGGGAATGGAAATTGTAAAAGGGAACCAGTCAGAAATGAAGAATACACTATCTGAAATGAAAAGTATATTAGATGGAATAAACAGAGTGGGTAAAGAAGAGGATCGAACCACCAATATAGAGGATGGGGAAGCCAAGGACACTCAGTCAGAATGGCAAGAAAAAAGAAGCCAAGACTATAATAATTTAAGGAGCTTATGGGACACTATTTAAAAATATCTTTGTCATAGGAGTACCTGAAGGAAAGACGTCAAAGAGCTATTTGAAGATATAATGATGGGAAACTTCCCTCACCTGCTGAAGGAACTCGACATACAACCCCAGGTAGTTCAGAGAGTTCCAAGAAAGAGTAACCCAAAGAGGCCCACACCAAAGCACATCATAATTAAAATGCCAAAGGTTAAATACAAAGAGATAATCTTAAAAGCAGCAAGAGAAAAGCAGTTAGTTACCTACAAGGGAGCATTCATAAGACTGGCAGCTAAATTCTTAAGAACCTATGCAGGACTGAACAGCTTGGCACAAAATATTTGACGTGATGAAAACCCAGGATCTACAACCAAAAATACTTTATCCAGAAAGCTATCATTTAGAGTCAAAGGACAGAAAGCTTCCCAGACAAAAAGAAGCTAAAGGAATTTATCAACACCAAGCCAGTATTACAGGAAATGTTGGAGGGACTTCTTTAAGAAGAAAAAACATGTATCAAAAACAAGAATAAAGAATGGTAATAACTACATTCGTATCAACAAGTACCTCAAATGGAAAAGAATTAAATGCTCCAACCAAAAGATAGGGTGGCTGAATGGATAAGAAAACAAGACCCCTACAATATGCTGCCTACAAGAGACTCACTTCAGATTAAAAGACAGACTAAAAGGAAGGAGATGGAACAAGATATTGCCTTGATGGACCTAGAGAGGATTGCACTGAATGAAATGGGTCGGATAGAGAAAGACAAGTATTGCATGATTTCACGTACATGTGGAATCTAGAGAACAAAATAACAAAAGCAGAAGTAACTCATAGATAAGAGAATATCTTGAGGGCTGCTAATGGGAGGGAGGTGTGGAGGACAGCAAAATGAAGGCCAAGAGATTAAGAGGTACAAATGGATAGCTGCAGAATAGACATGGAGATGTAGAATGTAGCTTGGGGAAGATGGTTAATAATGTTGTAATATGTAAGGGAAGAGGGGTACTAGATTTAGTGGGGTGATCACTTTGCACGTTATGTGGATCTCTGATCATGAGGCTGTACAACTGAAACGTATATTGTATGCCAACTATAATCGAAAAAAAATTTTGAATTGTACAATGTAAATACGGCAACTGATTGTTATATTTCAATAAAGCCAGGGAAAAAATTGAAGAGAGAAATTCACATCCCTATTCTTGTTTGCCTTGGTTAAATCTGTGCTAAGTGTAAGACATTTGAATCTACTGACAGTTTCATTAGCAGCTCCTTTGTTGGGCCTGGGAATGTCCTACTGTCCCAGCCAGAGGGAGGAGGAGACTTTGAGTGCTGCAGGCTTGGGTGAAGGAGTGAACAAGAAACAGCAGTAATAGCTGATAAGCATTGAGTGTTTTTTCCCCCTGGTACCAAGCACTGTTCTAAGCTCTGCATGAGTTATCACAAATATTTCCCCTCTTGACCACTCTATGAAAGAAGCCTTGATGGTATCCTCATTAAGAGACTAAGCCATAAGTAAGATGGTCCTTGCTTCAAGTAAAGCAGCTGGAGAATGGGGAGTGAGTGTGAAAGAATCTCTAAGCTGAGCTACTGCTCATGTGCTGGGTGCCCACCCTTCCCTGAACTGAGAGATAGCCCCAGTATCACGCCCAGTACAGGGTACATGCCCAGACAATACTTAGCATGTATGAATGCATAAAGATCAGAAGAGAAGAGCGAAAGATGCCTT
>NW_011888952.1:2572966-2584013 GCF_000151845.1 Pteropus vampyrus
ACTGTTCTAAGCTCTGCATGAGTTATCACAAATATTTCCCCTCTTGACCACTCTATGAAAGAAGCCTTGATGGTATCCTCATTAAGAGACTAAGCCATAAGTAAGATGGTCCTTGCTTCAAGTAAAGCAGCTGGAGAATGGGGAGTGAGTGTGAAAGAATCTCTAAGCTGAGCTACTGCTCATGTGCTGGGTGCCCACCCTTCCCTGAACTGAGAGATAGCCCCAGTATCACGCCCAGTACAGGGTACATGCCCAGACAATACTTAGCATGTATGAATGCATAAAGATCAGAAGAGAAGAGCGAAAGATGCCTTGTGAACAAATTAAAAGAGTAGTGGAAAATATCAAAATGAAATAGATACTGCCTTCTCAAGGAGTTGACCATCTGGAAGGATAAATAACAATTCACTCTACAGATAGTTACCAAGCACTTGTGGGTGCAAATCCTAGATTGATCGATGACTGCTGATGACAGTAGATATAGGTGGTGCTGGCTGCAATATGGGGCATGTAAGGGTCCTACCAGTTTGGAACAGAGAGGCTAACTTAGCATCCTGATTTGTTTTCAAAGCCTCTGACCTCTTGGCCTCAAGGTCCTTACTATCCAGTGAAGTCCCTTTTAGCAGTGACAGTCTGGCTGTCCGTTTTGAAATTCTTAGGCAGTTCTGTCCTGAGACATTGTCTCTGCCTACCAAGGAAGCCATTCAGTTCTCTCCGAAGTAATGCCCGACAGAGCACTGAGGGTTCCTCTAGCACATCTAAGCAGTCTCTGACCCTCTCCCTTTGCAGTCACGAGGGTCCTGTGTGGCAAGTGGCCTGGGCCCACCCCATGTATGGCAATATCCTGGCATCCTGCTCCTATGACCGGAAAGTCATTATCTGGAAAGAGGAAAACGGCACCTGGGAGAAGACACATGAGCACACGGGACACGACTCCTCAGGTACACTGAGTGTGGCAGGAGAAAGTGGGTGGGGGGGCCCTTGGATGAGAATGACCTCTGTCTTGCCTAATGCTCTGGTTCTTTCCCCCTTGCAATGCTTCTTGTTTGTCCCTTGGGCTTTGGTTGGCTTTTCTGCTAGTCTGTCCACAGAGGAGTTAAGGCCCCAAGACCTAAAGCCAGTCCAAAGCAAAATGAGAAAAGTGGAGACGATACAGTTTTGTTTTTTTAAGATTTATTCATTTTAAGTACTAGCCTTCATTCTCAGATTGTTGTCCAGCCTACTTTTTCTTAAGATAGATATTAGTTTATGAAATAATGATGTTACTAGGTGATTGGTTTTTTGAATCTCTTTAATTGACGAAGTTACAACTTCTCCCTAGTGATCCTGGCTTTTTTTTTTTTTTAAGAAATTTATTAAAATAGTAAGTCTGGAAAAACAGTCTGTTCACCATGCCTCCCTCCTTCCTGCAGTAAACTCTGTGTGCTGGGCCCCCCATGACTATGGTCTGATCCTGGCCTGTGGGAGCTCGGATGGTGCCATCTCCCTGCTGACCTACACTGGGGAGGGCCAGTGGGAAGTGAAGAAGATCAACAATGCTCACACTGTAAGTCCAGACCCTGCCTGCATGTAGAGGGTAGCTCTGCTGACTTGCCATGTCTCTCCTGTAGATTCCCTAGAGTGAGGTAGGAGTAGTGTTGCTGCTGTGCAGTGGACCAGGGGAGGGGCTGCTGACCAGACATGCATAGTAGAGCAGCTTTGAGCGTCTTTGTTCTGATACCAGACAGAGGTTGCATCCAGGGAGGCCAGGCTGCACCAACTTCATTCAGCCCTGGGCGGGGTTAACACTGATTCCTCCTTGCAAGCTCCTAAGTTGAGGAGGACCAGGGCACTGGCAAGGTGGCAGCAGTAGCCTGCCTTCCTGCCACCTTTGCTCTGAACGCCTCAATTGACATTGCCTTGTGGTCATTGTGATCCCATAGAACTAAGTAGTATTGTAGGAAGCATCATAGGAATTTAGTTTCTTATACTTCTAGTCATCGGACATTAAAGTTGAAACAGTCGAGAAAGCACTGGAGGCAGTGGAGGAAAAACTCATTTCTTCAGCTCCTACTGTGTGTCATGTAATCCTCACAAATGTTTGTGAAGGCTAAAAGAAATTAACAAATGTACATATTTGTAAGGTAAGCAGTCCTAGTCCCATTTTTTGTTGAGGCAAATGAGGCTCAGAAAAAGTAAGTGATTTAGAGAAGACACTGTGCCAGAGTTAGAACCCTAGAATCTGTGTGTCTTCTCTCTACACAGCAGTTCTGGCTTTGATAGCCTCAAATACTTCTGAAATCTACCCAGATGGAAACTCAAAGTCAGTATCCCCCAATTCAGGGGATCCACAGTCTGCCTAGCCCTCAAGGCCCCAGGTGCCTATCTCAGTGTCTTATTACTTGGGACCTTGTCATCCTCTCCTGCTGACCAAGTTGTAAAAATGAATAGACTGAGAGGCTTCTGGCAAGATGGTAGGGAGTGGCATCACAATTTTTCATTCTTTCCACATCTGTGCATAAAACCAGCAGAACAACTAGGTAGCAAAAACATAACCTCATGAACAACACTTAGAACAAAACTGGCTAACACGGTATTTCTACAGACTCCAAAATACAGGTGGAGAGGACTGAACCACCAACAGCCCCAAGACTGCATGGTATTGGTATCTGAGCAGGAGGAATAAGGAAGCAATGGGGTGCCTTCTAACAAACCTAAGAAGAGGAGTACCCCCAAAATAGCCAACAAGTATTCACTGCAAAGCATAGCTGGCCAGTTTGAGAATAGCAGCTGAAACTGGAAGAAGTTTTGTTTTTGTTTTTAAGTTTTCTTTAAAGTAAGATAGAATTCATACACCATAAAATTCACCTTTTTTAAAGTATGCAGTCCCGTAGATTTTAGTATATAGTAGTCTTCACTTAACATTGTTGATAGGTTCTTGGAAACCAACTTTAAGCAAAACTTCATATAACGAAACCAATTTTACCTTAGGCTAATTGATAGAAACAAGAGTTAAGTTCCTACAGCATAGTGCTGGTCACAAAAATACCAGCAAACTTCTAAACAAAGACCCAAAGCACTGCTAATATTAAACATTGGAATAAATGTGAACTAAACATACATTTAAGAAATATTAATAAAAAGTAAGGTAATTATTTTCTAACCGCTTATTCCATTTCAGGGTCACAGATGGCCAGAGCCTATCCCAGCAGCCAAGGGTGCAAGGCAGGAGCCCACACTATACAGGTCACCCTTCCCATCGCAGGGCACACTGAAATGCATACCCACCCTCACTCATGCTGGGACAGTTTAGACATGGCAATTAACGTGCATATCTTTGGGATGTGGGTAGGAACCCACACAGACATGTGGAGAACGTGCATACTCCACACAGACAGTGGCCCTGGACAGGAACTGACTTTTTTTTCTCATCAACATTATAACAAGGCAATGCTGAATGAAATGACATTATGCAAGGACCTGTTGTTTTCATAAGTTTCACAGTTATCACTACTATCTAATTTCCAGAACTTTTTTGTCACCCCAAAAATAAAATCTGTCAGTAGTTCTCCTCATCCCACCCTACCCCCAGCCCTGGGCAACCAGTAATCTACCTTCTCTATGAGTTTGCCTCCTCTGGACATCTCCGATGAATGGAATCATACAGTATATGGTCTCATGTGACTGGCTTCTTTCACTTAGCATATTTTCAAGGTTCATCCCTATCACAATATGTATCAGTACTTCATTCCTTTTTATGGCTGAATAATATTCCATTGTGAGTAATTTTGTGGGGCCATTAATTCATCAGTTGATGGACATTTTCAGCTATTATGAATAATGCTATGAACATATGTGCATAAGTTTTCGTATGAAGATATGTTCTCGGTATTCTTGGGTCTATACCTAGGAGTGGAATTGCTAAGTCAAATGAAAACTCTATGGTTAACTTTTTGAGGTACTGCTAAACTTTTCCAAGTTAACTGTACCATTTTACAAGTTAACTGTACATTTTCCAAGTTAACTGTACCTACCGGCAGCGTATGAGGGTTGCCATTTCTCTATATTCTTGTTAAAACTTGTCTTTTTTATTATAGCTATCCAAGTGGGTGTGAAGTGGTATCTCATTGTAATTATCATTTGCATTTCTCTAATGACTAATAATTTGGGGCATCTTTTCACATACTTATTGGCCATTCGTATATCATCTTTGGAGAACTGACTGGGAGGGGTTTTGCACTATATCATACCAAGGGCCCATCATAAGGAAGACTAAAGGGGCTTAGAGAAATCTGACCAGGGCTTGCTTTCATGATAGGGCCCCTTGTGAGGAGAAACTGCTGGGAGTGAAATCAAAATGGAGCCAGATGGAGACACAGAAAGGAAAGAGGATATAGACCGAAGTAGGGGAAGGGAACAAGCCAGGAAATTCTGAAAGCAAGCTATCACATTTGTTAACACTACACAAAGACAGACTTATGAACTCAGGCTTTTCTGAACCTCACTTCATCAGGAAAACTAATTTCTCATAAAAATAAAAGTATTTAAGGTGAAATTGCATACAAAGTTTTCCTTATTAGAAAAAAAAGAATATGCAGAATAACATCCCTACAGTCAGTGAAAGAAAAACACGCCCACAAAATGGAATCAAACTGTCACCCACTATTTTAAAACAAGAGACATTTTTTAAATTATATAAGGCATGAAAATACAGCATAAATCAAAATAAGAAAAAGAGATGAAGTTACAGAACTCAGGAAGGAATAAAAAATAATTTATTTCAGAACTAAAGATTAAAATAGAAGGAATACAAGAGCAAATAAATATAATATAGAATGCCTTAAGAGAAATAGAGTGTGAAAAGGGGGAAATTTTTAAAGAGAGAAAAAGATTTTGAGAAAAGGTGAAGACAAGCAAAGATCAAACATAATAAATACTAGAAGTCCTGGAAGAAGAAAACAGAACAAATACTAAAAATTAATATGAAAAAACACTTTAAAAACAAAAAGATTTGAAACTACTACATATTGAGAGAGCATACCCTACACTTAAGAATATCAACCCAAAACCATCAACAAAAAGATACAATTCTAGTAAAGTTATTGGCCTTTAAAGAAAATCATTTGGACATCTAGAGGAAAAGACCCATATGCCTTAATAAGGGAAACAAAATTAGATTATCATTGGACTTGTCAACAGCAATGATCTATGCATAAGGAAAAGGAGAACACATACGCAATGAAAGAACATGTGAACTAAGGATTTATAACCTTATTGACTTTCAAGTTCACATACACTTATACACAAAAGTTCATAGCTGCTTTAATAGCCAAAAGTAGAAATAATGTACATGCACATCAGCAGGTATTCTATCAACAAATTGCGGTACATCCGAACTATGGAAATGCTACTCGGCAAATAAAAAGAAACTATCGATACAAATCAATGAATTTTAAAATCATTATGCTGAATGGGGAAAAAAAAAAAACATAAAAAGGTACATACTATGATTTCACTGATTTAAAATTCTAGAAAAAGCAAACATTTATACTGGCAGGAGGTCAGTGGTTGCCAGGTTTATGGGGCAGGAGGTGTGGGGGATGAGTTGGGGAGAGATGGATTACAAAGGAAACTGAGGGAACTTTTGGGAGTAATATGTTCCTTATCTTTTTTTTCAATAAAATACTTTTTTACCTCTTTTTTTTATATTGAGGTATTATTGCCATACAACATATTAGTTTCAGGTATATGACAATAATTTGATATTTACATACATTGCAAAACAATTACCACAATAAGTCTAGTTAAATGCATCACCATACTGTTACCAAAAAATATATAATTTTTTCGTGATGAGTACTTTTAAGATCTCTCTTAGCAACTTTCAAATACAGTTTTATTAACTGTATTCACCATTTTGTACATTATATCCCCTAACAGTTACTTACACCTTCATATATTTCACCCACCCCATACCTCCTCTGTGAGCTTGAAAGATTTTTGTTTGGGGCTTTTTTTACATTCCACATAAGAGATCATACAGTATTTGTCTTTCTGATTTCTTCCACTTAACATAATTCCCTCAAGGTCCATCCATGTCACAAGTGGCAAGATTTCATTCTTTATTGTGTCTGAATAGTGTGCCATTGTATAGATACACATATCTTCTTTATCTATTCATCCACCCATCAGTGGACACTTAGGTGTTTTCACACCTTGGCTGTTGCATTGAACATGGGGTACATATATCTTTTTGAATTAATGTTTTTGTTTCCTTCAGATAAATACCCAAAAGTTGTACTGCCGGGTCCTATGGCAGCCCTATTTTTAATTTTTTGGTGAACTCTAAATTGTTTTCCATAGTGGCTGCACCAGTTTACATTCCCATCAATAGTATACAAGGGTTCTCTTTCCACATCCTCAACAACGCTTGTTCCATCTGGCCTTTTGATGATAGCTCTTCTAACAGGTGTGAGATGATACCTTATTGTGTTGATTTGTATTCCCTTGACGATTACTGATGTTGACTATTTTCATGTACTTGTCAGCTATCTTTATATCTTTGGAAAATGTCTACTCAGATTCTCTGCTCATTTTTAAATCAGATTGTTTCTTTGCTGGAGTTTGTATTTTAGATATTAACCCCTTATCAGATAAATGATTTTCAAATATTTTCTCCCATTTCGTAGGTTGCCTTGTCATTTTATTGATTTCCTTTGCTGTGAAGAAGTGTTTCAGTTTGATATAGTCCTACTTTTTGCTTTTGTTGCCTTTGCTTTTGGAGTCAGCTATAGAAAATTGTGGCTGCGACCAATATCAGGAGGTTACCACCTGTTTCTTCTAGGAGTTTTATGGTTTCAGGTCTTCTAGTCAAGTCTTTAATCCATTTCGAGTTAATTTTTGTATATGGTGTAAAATAGTGGTCAAGTTTCATTCTTTTGCATGTGGCTGCCCAGTTTTCTCTACACCATTTATTAAAGAGACTATCCTTTCCACCACTGCATATTCTTGGCTCCTTTGCTGTAAATTAATTGACCATATAGGTATTTCTGGGCTTTGTATTCTGTGCCATTAATCTACATGTCTATTTTTATGCCAATACCATACTGTTTTAATCACTATAGCTTTGTAATGTAGTTTGAAATCAGGGAGTTTGATGCCACTAGCATCGTTCTTCTTTCTCAAGATTGTTTGGCTGTTCAGAGTCTTTTGTAGTTCCATACAAATTTTAGGGTTATTTTTTTCTAGTTCTTTGAAAAATGCCATTGGAATTTTGATAAGGATCGCATTGAATCTGTAGATTGCTTTGGGTAGTATGGACATTTTAACAATATTCTTCCAATCCACGAACAGTGACATCTTTCCATTTATTTGTGTCTTTTTAATTTCTTTTACCATTATCTCATAGTTTGCATGTACATATCTTTCACTTCCTTGGTTAATTTATTTCTAGATATTTTACTGTTATTGATGCAGTTGTAAATGGGATTGTTTTCTTAATTTCTCTTTCTGATAATTCTTAGTGTATAGAAATGCAAAAGATTTTCATATATATATTGTGTGTGAGAGAGAGCTTGTGAGATGGCAGAGTTGGAGAAACAGATGCCTACAAAGAATAACAGCAAAATTGAAAGCAGTACAAAGAAGATAAATTGATTACTGTCGAAAACACAGTAATGAACTTGCATGACAGCACTGAAGGAAAAAGTGAAAGAAGAGAGTAAACAAAGAATTTCAACTGTTAAAAACTAAAAGAGATAAAACTTGATGTTCATCACCTTCCAGTTATTTGTGAGGATGTTTTTCTATACAAATATTGTTTCATGTTTATATAGGAAGATTTTTGTATATTTTGCATTCTGCAACTTTACTGAATTTGTTAATTCTAAAAGTGTTTTGGTGGAGCCTTCAAGGTGTTCTATATATAATATCATCTTCAAATCACAACAGTTTTACTTCTTCCTTTCCACTTTGGATGCCTGTTACTTCTTTTTCTTGTGATCGCTCTGGCTGGGACTTCTAATACTGTGTCGAATGAAAGTGGTGAGAGTTGGCATCCTTGTCTTATTTCTGATTGAGACAAGCTTTCAGCTTTTCACTGTTGTATATGTTAGCTGTGGGCTTGTCATATATGGCAGGGGTCCTCAACCTGCGGGCTGTGGACTGGTACCAATTCATGGCCTGTTAGGAACCGGGCTGCACAGCAGGAGATGAGCAGCAGGCGAGCAAGCGAAGCTTCATCTGTATTTGCAGCATCTACCCAGCACTAGCATCACCACCTCACCTCCACCTCAGATCATCAGGCATTAGATTCTTATAGGAGCACCAGTCCCTGGTGCCAAAAAGGTTGGGGACCACTGAATATGGCTGTTAGTATATTGAGGTGCATTCCCTGTATACCAGCTTTGTTGCAAGTTATCATAAATATCAAATTTTAGCAAATGCTTTTTCTGTACCTACTGAGATGATCATATGATTTTTATCTTTCATTTTGTTAATGTGATATATCACTTTGATTGATTTGTAGATGTTAAACCATCCTTGCATCCCTGGAATAAATCTCACCTAATCATAGTATGATCCTTTTAATGTATTGTTGAATTCGGTTTTATAGTATTTCATTGAGGATTTACACATCTATGTTCATCCGGGATATTAGCCTGTAATTTTCTTGTGATATCCTTGTCTGGTTTTGGTATCAGGATTATGCTGGCCTTATAAAATGAGTTTGGAAGCATTCCCTTTCAAAGGAAAGGTTTTTAGACATATCAGTATTAATTCTTTGAATGTTGGTAAAATTCACCAGTGAAGCTATCTGGCCTTGGACTTCCATTTGTTAGGAGATTTTTGATTACTGATTTAATCTCCTTACTAGTAATTGGTCTATTCAGGTTTTCTATTAATTCATGATTCAGTCTTGGAAGGTTGTACGTTTCTAGGAATTTGTTAATTTCTTCTAGGTTGTCCAATTTGTTGGTGTATAATTTTTCATAATAGTTTCTTTGGATCCTTTGTATTTCTCTGGTATTAGTTGTAATGTGTCCTCTTTTCACATCTGATTTTATTTATTTGGGCCATCTCTTTCTAGGTGAGTCTAAAGGTTTGTCAATTTTGTTTATCTTTTCAAAGAACCAACTTTTAGTTTCATTGATCTTTTCTATTGTCTTTTATTCTCTATTTCATAAACTTCCTTTCTGACCTTTGTTATTTCTTTCCTCCCAGTAACTTTGGACTTCATTTGTTTCAGGGACTTTTTCCAGTCCTTGGAGGTGTAAAGTTATGTTGTTTGAGATTTGTGTATGTGTGTGTCTTGAGGTAGGCATTTATCACTACGATCTTCCCTCTTAGAACAACTTTTGCTTCATCCCATAAATTGTGGTATGTTGTATTTCTATTTGCATTTGTCTTAAGATACTTTTTATTTCTCATTTGATTTCTTCATTGACCCTTTGGTTGTTCAGTAGCATGTTCTTTAATATCCATATTTGTGAATTTTCCAGGTTTTTTTTTTTTTTTGTAATTGTTTCCCAGTTTATACCATTGTGGTCAGAAAAGATGCTTGATAGGATTTCAGTTTTCTTAAATTTATTAAGACTTGTTTTGTTGCCTGACATATGATCTATCCTGGAGAATTTTTCATGTGCACTTGAGAAGAATGTTCAGTTTTTAGATGAAATGTTCTGTGTATATCTGTTAAGTCTATTGGTCAAACATGTTGTTTAAGGTTGATATTTTCTTATTGACTTTCTCTGGATGATCAGTCCATTTATGTATGTATGTTATGTATTTATGTTAAAGTCTCCTAATCTTACTATATTGCTGTCTGTTTCTCCCTTTGAATATGTTAATATCCAAAGGTGCTGTTGTGTTGGGTACATAAATATTTATGTTATATCCTCTTGTTGGATTGACTCCTTTATCATTATGTAATGTCTTTCTTTGTCTCTTATTACAGTCTTTGTTTTAAAGTCTGTTCTGTCTGATATAAGTATAGGTACCCCAGCTTTCTTTTGTTTTCCATTTGCTGGGAATATCGTTTTCCATCTCTACTTTCAGTCTGTGTATGTCCTGACATCTGAAGTTATTAGTCTCTTGTAGGCAGCATATAGATGGATCTTGGGTTTCTTTACTCATTCGCTGCTCTATGATGTGTTTTGAAGAATTTAGTCCATTTATATTTAAAGAAATTAGTGATACATATGTGTTTATTGCTGTTTTGTTAATTGTTTTTCTCACTTGATAGTTCCTCTCTTCTGCTCTTGCTCTATTCTTGTGGTTTGATGACTTTATTTAGTGGTATGCTTAGTGGTATGCTTAGATTCCTTTCTCATTATCTTTTGTGTATCCCCTATAGGTTTTTGCTTTGTTTTGTCTTTCTTTGTTATCTTGATTTACAGGGTAAACATAGGTCAGAGTTCATCAGAGTGTATGCTTTATGTGCAGTTAATGTCAACTATACCTCAAAACTTTTTAAATTTTGATTTGGATGTAAAAAGCTCAAGGACTATAGTTTTCATGTGCCTTTCTTAAGGTATCTTCTAGAAAATAAGTTTCAGACAACAAAAGTGACTAAAAAGACAGTTATTCAGGTGTACCTTGTTTTATTGCACTTCACTGATGTTGCTTTTTTTTTTCTTTTTACAAATCGAAGGCTGACCTTCCACCAGCAAAAATATTACAACTTGTTTTATTGTGATACTCACTTTATAGTGGTGGTCTGGAACCAGACCTGCAATATCTCCAAGGGATGCCTATATAAATATATTGTAGGGAACTAAGACTAAATGAGGGTTAGAAGGTAGAATATAGGATGTAATGGCCATGTGCTCTCCTAGGGTAGATAGAATGCAACTGTTAAAAGCAGTATGGCACACAAACAGCTAGAGATCTAGATTTTTTTATTTTGGCATCATTTACACACAAACACTTCCTCATCACCCCACCCCACCCAAAAAAAAACTGTGAGGGAGAATGGAAAGAGCATTGCAAACACTTTATTAAATGACTTTAGTAGTCATATTGGCAATATTATTCTGAGACTGTTCTGTGAAATAAGATAAAATAAATA
>NW_011888952.1:2584063-2591852 GCF_000151845.1 Pteropus vampyrus
GAAGGCTGACCTTCCACCAGCAAAAATATTACAACTTGTTTTATTGTGATACTCACTTTATAGTGGTGGTCTGGAACCAGACCTGCAATATCTCCAAGGGATGCCTATATAAATATATTGTAGGGAACTAAGACTAAATGAGGGTTAGAAGGTAGAATAAAGGATGTAATGGCCATGTGCTCTCCTAGGGTAGATAGAATGCAACTGTTAAAAGCAGTATGGCACACAAACAGCTAGAGATCTATATTTTTTTATTTTGGCATCATTTACACACAAACACTTCCTCATCACCCCACCCCACCCAAAAAAAAACTGTGAGGGAGAATGGAAAGAGCATTGCAAACACTTTATTAAATGACTTTAGTAGTCATATTGGCAATATTATTCTGAGACTGGTCTGTGAAATAAGATAAAATAAATAATAATGTGACTGTGAACATCACTAAAAGAAACCAGAGCTCTTGAGGAAATGGCTTATTCCAGGTCTGAGTCAGGAAATGTACAAAATAAGCTTGGAACATCTTGTCATACCAGATAGAAAAATTATCAAAAACAAACTTTGATATACTAGGGTTATGTCAAAAGAACCAGCTTGAACAGGCTCACTGCCAAAGATGGGCAGTTTGAGTGTCAAAATGAGAATCATTGCAGTGAACTGAAACCCATCAAATACGCTTAAATCCATGAGTTCATAATGATATTTAAAAGAATCAGTCATCTTTGGAGAATGACAGGGAACCAGTTCAGAAAGAATGAAGTATATCTTGCCTTTCCTATCTGATCTGTACCCCTGGGGGACCAAATATTAATGAGAGGAATTGCCCCTATCTAGAGTATTCAATGTAATAAATGACAAAGAAATTAATAGAATTACAGTATCACCATTTTGTAATGCCTAGTAAATTAAGAGAGGTATAAATTATTGACAGGTGCTAATAATGGAGACAATCTGACATGTGCCTCCCAATGAAAACATACACCTAGTCTTGGCAAAGGGATCTTTGATCTAGCTGAAAACTTTTAGGAATTGAGAGGAACATGTCGAACTAAGTATGTAACAGCAGAAACCAGCCTGAGAGACTACAGGTCATATGACTGATTCTTCAGCAGAAAAATTGTAAGGAAAAAGGATTGGAAGAGGAATCTATAAATTAGGATAAAAAAAGAATCCCCAAAAAGTGTTTAAATGGCAAGTCTAAACTGTCACGTCTAGGGGTGCACATTTGGATGACAGAACTAAAAAAGAAGTCAGGATAATGGTTACATACAGTGGGTGAGGGTCTGTGATTCAGGTAGGACACAATGATAGGGCTTCCTAAGTAAATGGCAGTTTTTATTTCTTGACCTGGTAGCAATTACAAGAGTGCTTTAGAGTATTCATTAAGCCATATATTTACTATGTGTTTTTCTGAATCTGTGCCCTCCCTTCATGACTTAAAAAATGTTAAATTCCTGAGAATTCCTAATTCTTATTTTAAATGCATATTGCTGAAAAAATACATGCACTATTAGGAATCCCTGAAGGAGAATTAAGAGTCACTAATCTTTAGTTCATCAAAACAGCTGTCCTACATAATTCAGTCCTGAGTATTGGAGAGGAAATGAGCAGCAGCCTTGGATCTGCCAAAGCATTGTCCAATGGCAAGGCAAAAGGACAGAGTCCCCACAAGTCCCTCTCCTTACAGATTGGCTGCAATGCCGTCAGCTGGGCCCCTGCCGTTGTACCTGGAAGCCTCATAGACCAACCATCAGGGCAGAAGCCCAACTACATCAAGAAGTTTGCCTCTGGCGGCTGTGACAACCTCATCAAGCTGTGGAAGTAAGTGGGGTGGTTGAACTTCTCAAGGGATACTTCTTTCTTCCTTACCTACCATGACTCAGCCACAGTTCACAAGAAACAGGATCACCTTTCTTTTTCCCACCTGCCCACAGAATACTATTTTCAATCTGTCAGAGGACATCCATTAAAAAAAAAGAAAGATAACGTGCCTTTTTCTCAAGCACTTTTACTCTTTGCCTAATTCCTAACTGCTAGAGCCGACTTGGCTATAAAGGAACAGAGCATTATAGCTAGTGAACTGAATAAAATTCTACAGGCTCAACAAATGAAATCAGAAAGATGGAATAGCTTCTCAGCCCCTGTGGAGCCAATGGGATTGGGAAGGAATGGAGGTGTGGGAAAGTCACCTGGGCTGCTATCTGCTGGATTCTCTCACTAATCTCCCCTATTAGGGAGGAGGAAGATGGTCAGTGGAAGGAGGAACAGAAGCTGGAAGCACACAGTGACTGGGTTCGAGATGTGGCTTGGGCCCCTTCCATTGGCCTACCCACCAGCACCATCGCCAGCTGCTCCCAGGTCAGCTCAGACCCATGAGAGTGTCCCATGTTATTTAATTTCTGAATAAGTTCCATCAGTCCTTGCAGTCTCATTAGGAGAAAGTCCTTAAAAGGTAAGGGCAGGACAACAGGCACCTCTGGACCAGTGGAGATAGGGGAGCTTTTGGAGCCAGGTAATCACACTATGAACTCTTGATCAGAAGCCACAAGTGGCTTGCCTCCACTGAGCCAAGAGCAGGGAAATTCAGGATCAGTTTCCCCTCTTGACCTTTGTGTAATTAGAGAGTGGAGGTGCCCAGGTGCATTTCTGAGAGTCTATTTCCAAGCAAGGACCAGGGCAATGGAAAATTCTAAAACCTTGTGGTCTACTATCCACTCTTCCTAGGCAGATCACAAAAGAAAGACCAAGAACAAGCCTTTAATTATATGCTACCAGCACTCTAGGCAAGGGTTAAACCAGGACTTTTAGATTAGGAGAACTCATAAACCAAAGAACTCATTTGAGCCTGTTTTGTTTGGTCTTAAATTTCAGAGGGTTTTTTTTTTAACCTCCTCATTCTCTGAGCTTGGTTTTTAGCCATACGAATTCAGTTGAGAAAGTATAAATAGAGCCAGAGGGAGCTGAAACAAAAATGATTTGGCAGGCATGAGGAAAAACCCCAGAGAAAATTTGAGAGTTAGCAATGCAAAGATATACCAGTATGAGGAAAGGAACCTTCAAGACTCTTGATCTATGTGAAGTGTATTCCTGGGGTAAAGGGATAAAAGCATGGGTACTGGGCTGGAAATTGGCGATCAAAATTGTGGACACCATGCTTTGCACTGAATCCACCAACCAGTTCCTGCAAAGGTCCAGTATGGCTCCAGATTGGGAAGATATCAATGCATAATTCCTGCCCCCATCTGCTGACTCTCCTGTGTTTTCCCAGGATGGTCGTGTGTTCATTTGGACCTGTGATGATGCCTCAAGCAACATGTGGTCTCCCAAACTACTGCACAAGTTCAATGATGTTGTGTGGCATGTGAGCTGGTCCATCACAGCTAACATCCTAGCTGTCTCAGGCGGAGATAATAAGGTACACCCAATTTCTGTGACTGGTGGACAGGGCCCCATTTTTCTTTGCCTACTGGAGAGCACAGTTGAATTTTCTGTCTAATGGCAGAGTCGCGGTGGGGGAAACTTAATGGGGACTGCGTTTTGAGAATATGTCTTAATTACATCCTTAAATCTTACTCCCCACTGAGAGGTAATATGTCTCCTATTACAATAGGAAAGAAGCTGACAAGAGATTTGACCTGCATATGGGTCACAGATCTATTAGGTGGCAGAGCAAGTACTCAGGCCCAAGTTAAATCCAAAGCCACTACCCTGCTAGTTCATCACCCCATACCCCATCTCTTTAACTCATTTAGATATGATGACAGTCAATTAGCTCTGCCCAAAAAGTAAGTAGATTAGGAGAAGAATTCATAAAGGGAAAAGTTTGGGGGTGGAGTGGTTGTTCAGAACACCCAGGAGACATTTTTAGAAATCAGTACAATTAACGAGTACTTATTCACCCACTGTATACATTTTCCTTGTATGCTATTAGTCATACAAAGGTAGGGTCATGGAGCCAGAGTGACTACTGAGAAACTTAGTAAAACAAAGACCAGCACAAGGCAGGAGAACAGCAGAGCAAATAAACTTGAAAAATGACCACTGCGTTTGAAATTTACCTTATAAAGTTAGGGACCGTCTGCCTTAGAGAAGTCAGCTAGGCAGATAGCAATGGCTTCTTTCTTCTTTCTGCAGGCAGTTTTCTTGATTTTTTTTAATTAGTAATTTTTATTTTTCAGTTATTATTGGCATATAGGACTATATTAATTTCAGATGTACAACATAGTGATTAAACATCTATATAACTCAAAAAGTGATGACCCAAATAAATCTAGTGCCCCTCTGACACCATGCATAGTTATTACAATATTATTGGCTGTATTCCTTATGCTGTACTTTCTATCTCTGTGACTATTTTGTAACCACAGCTGTCCTACATAATTCAGTCCTGAGTATTGGAGAGGAAATGAGCAGCAGCCTTGGATCTGCCAAAGCATTGTCCAATGGCAAGGCAAAAGGACAGAATCCCCACAAGTCCCTCTTCTTACAGATTGGCTGCAATGCCGTCAGCTGGGCCCCTGCCGTTGTACCTGGAAGCCTCATAGACCAACCATCAGGGCAGAAGCCCAACTACATCAAGAAGTTTGCCTCTGGCGGCTGTGACAACCTCATCAAGCTGTGGAAGTAAGTGGGGTGGTTGAACTTCTCAAGGGATACTTCTTTCTTCCTTACCTACCATGACTCAGCCACAGTTCACAAGAAACAGGATCACCTTTCTTTTTCCCACCTGCCCACAGAATACTATTTTCAATCTGTCAGAGGACATCCATTAAAAAAAAAAGAAAGATAACGTGCCTTTTTCTCAAGCACTTTTACTCTTTGCCTAATTCCTAACTGCTAGAGCCGACTTGGCTATAAAGGAACAGAGCATTATAGCTAGTGAACTGAATAAAATTCTACAGGCTCAACAAATGAAATCAGAAAGATGGAATAGCTTCTCAGCCCCTGTGGAGCCAATGGGATTGGGAAGGAATGGAGGTGTGGGAAAGTCACCTGGGCTGCTATCTGCTGGATTCTCTCACTAATCTCCCCTATTAGGGAGGAGGAAGATGGTCAGTGGAAGGAGGAACAGAAGCTGGAAGCACACAGTGACTGGGTTCGAGATGTGGCTTGGGCCCCTTCCATTGGCCTACCCACCAGCACCATCGCCAGCTGCTCCCAGGTCAGCTCAGACCCATGAGAGTGTCCCATGTTATTTAATTTCTGAATAAGTTCCATCAGTCCTTGCAGTCTCATTAGGAGAAAGTCCTTAAAAGGTAAGGGCAGGACAACAGGCACCTCTGGACCAGTGGAGATAGGGGAGCTTTTGGAGCCAGGTAATCACACTATGAACTCTTGATCAGAAGCCACAAGTGGCTTGCCTCCACTGAGCCAAGAGCAGGGAAATTCAGGATCAGTTTCCCCTCTTGACCTTTGTGTAATTAGAGAGTGGAGGTGCCCAGGTGCATTTCTGAGAGTCTATTTCCAAGCAAGGACCAGGGCAATGGAAAATTCTAAAACCTTGTGGTCTACTATCCACACTCTTCCTAGGCAGATCACAAAAGAAAGACCAAGAACAAGCCTTTAATTATATGCTACCAACACTCTAGGCAAGGGTTAAACCAGGACTTTTAGATTAGGAGAACTCATAAACCAAAGAACTCATTTGAGCCTGTTTTGTTTGGTCTTAAATTTCAGAGGGTTTTTTTTTTAACCTCCTCATTCTCTGAGCTTGGTTTTTAGCCATACGAATTCAGTTGAGAAAGTATAAATAGAGCCAGAGGGAGCTGAAACAAAAATGATTTGGCAGGCATGAGGAAAAACCCCAGAGAAAATTTGAGAGTTAGCAATGCAAAGATATACCAGTATGAGGAAAGGAACCTTCAAGACTCTTGATCTATGTGAAGTGTATTCCTGGGGTAAAGGGATAAAAGCATGGGTACTGGGCTGGAAATTGGCGATCAAAATTGTGGACACCATGCTTTGCACTGAATCCACCAACCAGTTCCTGCAAAGGTCCAATATAGCTCCAGATTGGGAAGATATCAATGCATAATTTCTGCCCCCATCTGCTGACTCTCCTGTGTTTTCCCAGGATGGTCGTGTGTTCATTTGGACCTGTGATGATGCCTCAAGCAACATGTGGTCTCCCAAACTACTGCACAAGTTCAATGATGTTGTGTGGCATGTGAGCTGGTCCATCACAGCTAACATCCTAGCTGTCTCAGGCGGAGATAATAAGGTACACCCAATTTCTGTGACTGGTGGACAGGGCCCCATTTTTCTTTGCCTACTGGAGAGCACAGTTGAATTTTCTGTCTAATGGCAGAGTCGCGGTGGGGGAAACTTAATGGGGACTGCGTTTTGAGAATATGTCTTAATTACATCCTTAAATCTTACTCCCCACTGAGAGGTAATATGTCTCCTATTACAATAGGAAAGAAGCTGACAAGAGATTTGACCTGCATATGGGTCACAGATCTATTAGGTGGCAGAGCAAGTACTCAGGCCCAAGTTAAATCCAAAGCCACTACCCTGCTAGTTCATCACCCCATCTCTTTAACTCATTTTCATGATGACAGTCAATTAGCTCTGCCCAAAAAGTAAGTAGATTAGGAGAAGAATTCATAAAGGGAAAAGTTTGGGGGTGGAGTGGTTGTTCAGAACACCCAGGAGACATTTTTAGAAATCAGTACAATTAACGAGTACTTATTCACCCACTGTATACATTTTCCTGGTATGCTATTAGTCATACAAAGGTAGGGTCATGGAGCCAGAGTGACTACTGAGAAACTTAGTAAAACAAAGACCAGCACAAGGCAGGAGAACAGCAGAGCAAATAAACTTGAAAAATGACCACTGCGTTTGAAATTTACCTTATAAAGTTAGGGACCGTCTGCCTTAGAGAAGTCAGCTAGGCAGATAGCAATGGCTTCTTTCTTCTTTCTGCAGGCAGTTTTCTTGATTTTTTTTAATTAGTAATTTTTATTTTTCAGTTATTATTGGCATATAGGACTATATTAATTTCAGATGTACAACATAGTGATTAAACATCTATATAACTCAAAAAGTGATGACCCAAATAAATCTAGTGCCCCTCTGACACCATGCATAGTTATTACAATATTATTGGCTGTATTCCTTATGCTGTACTTTCTATCTCTGTGACTATTTTGTAACCACCAATTTGTACTACTTACTCCCTTCCCCCTTTTTCACCCACCCCCTCAAACCACCCTCCCATCTGGTAACCCTCAAAATGTTCTCTGTATCTATGAGTTTGTTTCTGTTTTTTTGTTTGTTTATTTTGTCCTTTAGATTCCACATATATGTACAGTCATATGGCATTTGTCTTCCTCTATCTGATTTACTGCACTCAGCACACTACTCTCTAGATAGATCCTTCATGAAAAACCTTTTTCCATCCCATTACTTTTAGTCTGTGTGTGTCTTAATCTGAAGTGAATATCGTAGGCAGCATATATAAGGATCTTGTTTTCTTATCCGTTCAGCCACCCTATCTTTTGATTGGAGCATTAAATTCTTTTTCATTTGAAATACTTCATAGATATGTAGTTATTCCATTCTTTATTTAGACTTTTGATACATATTTTTCTCTTCTTAAGTCCCTCCAACATTTCCTATAATACCGGCTTGGTAGCAATGAACTCCTTTAGCTTTTTCTTGTCTGAGAAGCTCTTTTTCTGTCCTTCGATTCTAAAAGATAACTTTGCTGAGTAAAGTAATCTTGATTGTAGGTCCTGGGTTTTTATCACTTTGAATATTTTGTGCCAAGCCCTTCTGGCCTGCAAT
>NW_011888952.1:2593067-2596098 GCF_000151845.1 Pteropus vampyrus
CAATCCACATATGGCTGCCACCCATTCTGGGCTTATAGGTGCCTCGAGGAGCCAAGTCAGAAACCGAGGCCACCTACCACTGGTGCAGGGCTTGGGGCTGCTCAGCAGAGGTACAGGGCACACTGAGGCCAGATGCTGCTGCTCTGGGTTTTGTGAGCCTTGAGAGATTTTATGAAAGTTTGCAGCAGAAGTCAAGACAGCCCTTTTGTGTGGAATAAATCACTAGAAATGGCTTGGGTGGACCCACAAGTTAAAAGAGGCAGAGTCTCAAGGAATCCCCTGGGTGGAGCAACCTGTCTTATCCAGGTTGATGCAGCAGGGAGGGCTCAACAAAGGAACGGTGGCTTCTGCCTGCACCTCTGTCCAGAAGCAAGCCACCCTTTCAGCCCTCGCCCTGAAGCCTAATAGCTCAGCGCCTCCCCGTATGTCCCTGGCGCCCCTGGAGCAGCTGCCCTGGAGCTGGAGCTCAGAACAAGCGAGTCGGTCAGCAAGTAAGCCCAGGCATAGGCCCTCCAAGAGAACAGTCTCTGCTTTCCGCAGCCCTCCGTCTTACTCAGCCTCAACCTCCACTGGTTTTCACAGCCAGAGGTAGTGGGGACTTATCTTTCCGGGACTGGCACCTTGGGCTGGGGAGCCCAGTGTGGAGCCGGGACCCCTGTCGGGGAGGTGGCTCTACAGCTAAGATAGCCCTCCCAATTCTTGATCGCCACATGCAGTTGTGGGAACAGGCCATTTCGCATCTCCTCCCATTCCACTGTTTTGAGGCGACGTATTATTTGAGGTGACTTAGTTGTAGGGCTCGTGTTCAGCTAGACCTCTGGCAATTCTGTGTACTGGTTGCTCTGTAGTTTTGTTATAATTTTGGTGTGGTCACTAGAAGAGGCGTGCATAGCCTCTACCTCTACACCATCTTGAATCTTCCCAGCTTTCTTGATTTTTTTCTTTACCCACTGTCTTAATTTTTTAATATAAAATTTACCATCTTGACCATTTTTAAGTGTACATTTCAGAAGCATCAAGTACATTCACATTGTTGTGCAGTTATCACCACTATCTCCAGACTATTTTCATTTTTCCAAACGGAAACTCTTCCCAAGAACTCCCATACGCCTTCCCCAGCCCTGGGCAACCACCATTTTACTTTCTGTCTCTAGGAATCTAACTGCTCTAGTGACTTCATGTAAGTGGAATCATACAGTATTTGTCTTTCTGTGATTGTCTTATTTCACTTAGCATACTGTTCTCATCTATGTTGTAGGTCATCTATGTTGTAGCATGTTTCATAGTTTCCTTCCTTTATAAGGCTAAATTATTTTTCATTGTAACACATTCTGTTTGGATAAAAAAGCAGAAACATCTGCTTTTTTAAATTACAGTTGACATATAATATTGTATTAATGTCAGATGTACAAACAGTAATTAGACATTTATATAACTTATGAAGTGATCATTCCAATAAGTCTAGTACCCTCCCAACAGCATACATAGTTATTACAATATTATTGACTATATTCCCTGTGCTGTACTTTACATCCCTGTGACCGTATTTATTACTGGCAATTTATCCCTTCATCTTTTTCACCCATTCCCCCAAGCCCCCTCTCATCTCGCAGTTATCAGTTCTCTGAATCTATGAGTTTGTTTCTGTTTTGTTCATTTATTTTGTTTTTTAGATTCCACATATGAGATCATATAGTATTTGTTTTTCTCTGATTTATTTCACTTAGCATAATCCCCTCTAGGTCCATCCATGTTGTTGTGAATGGCGAGATTTCCTCCTTTTTTGAGGCAGAGTAATATTCCATTGAATATGTACCAGTATTCTTTATCTATTCATCTGTCAATGGACTCTTAAGTTGCTTCCTTATCTTAGCTGTTGTAAATAATGCTGCAGTGAATGAAGGGGTGCATATATCTTTTCAAATTAGTGTTTTGGATTTCTTTGGATAAATACCCGGAAAAGGGATTGCTGGGTCATATGGTATGATTTCTGTCTGAATCATCTAGCAATTGATATCAATGGGCGATAAAGTCCCCTACTATTATTGTATTACTATCAATCTCTCCCTTTATGTCTGTCAATATTTGCTTTATATATATGTGAGCGCTTCTGTGTAGGATGCGTAAATATTTACGAGAGTTGTATCCTTTTGTTAGATTGATTTCTTTATCATTATGAAATTCCCTTTGTCTTTTCTTATAGCCTCTGTTTTAAAGTCCATTTTGTCTGATATAAGTATCGCCACCCTAGCTTTTTTTTTATTATTTCCATTTGCATGAAATGTCTTTTTTCATCCCTTTAAGTCTGTGTCTTTCCATTTGAATTGGGTCTCTTGTAGCCAGCATATGCACGGGTCTTGTTTTTTAATCCTTTCAGGCACCCTTTTCGGTTGGAACATTTAGTAGTCAATAATTACTGTTAAAGTAATTATTTAGTATCAATAAAGTAATAATTCAGTATCAATAATTACTGTTAAAGTAATTATTGATAGATATGTGATTATTGTCATTTCATTGATTGCTTTCTGATTGTTTTTGTTTAGTTCTCTGTTCCTGTCTTATTTTTTTGTTTTGCTTTCTTATATGTTGATGACTTTCTGTAGTACTGAGTTTGGATTCTTTTCTATTTCCTATATATCTCCTATAGATTTTTGGTTTGCGGTTTACCATGTGCTTCATATATACCAAGCTGTGTTTATAGCAATCTGTTTTAAGCTGATGGTTGCTTAAGTTCAAACACTTTCTAAAATCAGTACTATTTTTACTCACTCCTTCTACATTTATCTTTGTCGTCATTTTTTACTTTTTTCACATTGTGTGTATCCTTTAATTTATTATTGTAATTACCCGTGATCTATCCACTTTTTGCCTTTTAACCTTTGTATTAGTTTTATAGCTAGTTGTTCACTGCTTTTAGTAAGTGTTTGCTTTTATCAGTGAGAATTTTTCCCTTTACTTTCTTATTCATATTTTTTATCTTTTTAAAGAAGTTACTTTAACATTTCTTATAATAGTGGTTTAGGGGTGATGA
>NW_011888952.1:2597141-2604095 GCF_000151845.1 Pteropus vampyrus
TTGTGGTTACCATGAGCTTCATATATACCAAGCTGTGTTTATAGCAATCTGTTTTAAGTTGATGGTTGCTTAAGTTCAAACACTTTCTAAAATCAGTACTATTTTTACTCACTCCTTCTACATTTATCTTTGTCATTTTTTACTTTTTTCACATCGTGTGTATCCTTTAATTTATTATTGTAATTACCCGTGATCTATCCACTTTTTGCCTTTTAACCTTTGTATTAGTTTTGTAGCTAGTTGTTCACTGCTTTTAGTAAGTGTTTGCTTTTATCTGTGAGAATTTTTCCCTTTACTTTCTTATTCATATTTTTTATCTTTTTAAAGAAGTTACTTTAACATTTCTTATAATAGTGGTTTAGGGGTGATGAACTCCTTTAGTTATTTGTTGTTTTTGTTTTTGGGTGTTTTTTTGTTTTGTTTTTTGGTCTAGGAAACTCTTCATCTGTCCTTTGATTTTTTTTCTAGGTAGAATAATCTTTGCCTTTCATCACTTTGGATATTTTGTACCAATCCCTTCTGGCCTGGGAAAATTTCTTTTGAGAAATCAGCTGATTTTCTTATGGAACCTCCCTTGTACATAAGTACTTTTCTCTTGCTCCTTTTAATATTCTCTCTTGGTCTTTAACCTTTGGCATTTTAATTATGTGTCTTGGTGTGGGCTTCTTTAGGTTCATCTTGTTTGGGACTCTGCATTTCCTGGGCTTATATGTCTATTTCCTTCACCAAGTTAGGGAAGTTTTCAGTCATCGTTTCTTCACATAGATTTTCAGTTCCTTGCTCGCTCTCTCCTCTTTCTGGTACCTCTATGATGGAAATGTTGGTATGGTTAATGTTGTCCAGGAAAACTCTATCCTCATTTTTTTAAAGTTTTTTCTTTTGCTGTTCAAATTGTATGTTTTTCAATACCGTGTCTTCCTGATCACTGGTTCAGTCCTCTGCTTCACCTAATTTTCTATTGATTCTCTCTAATGTAGTCTTCATTTTATTGTATTCTTCATTTCTGACTGGTTCTTTTTGTTTTCTTTCTCTTTGTTGTATTACTGAGTTCATCTATTCTTCCCATAAGTTCGTTGAGCACCCTTATAACCAGTGTTTTGAACTTTGTATCTGGTAGATTACTTGCCTCCATTTTGTTTATATTTCTGGAGTTTTATCCTGTTCTTTCATTTGGGACATGTTTCTTTGTCTCTTCGTTTTGGCTGCCTCCCTATGTTCGTTTCTGTGTTTTAAGTAGATCTGCTACCTCTCTCAGTATTATATAGTAGGTATCCTGTGGAGCCTAGTGACGTAGTCTCCCTGCTCACCTGAGCCAGGTGCTCCAAGTATGTTCCTTGTGTGGGTTGCATGTGCCCTCCTATTGTAGTTGAGCCTTGGTTGCTGTTTGCACATCAGTAGGAGGGATTGACCTCAAGCTGACTGGTTGTGAGGACTGGCCATGACTAGAGTGGATGAGCTATTGTGCGGGGGCTGACCCCACGGAGCAGGAGTCATTTTCACAGAGCTCTGGTGCCAACTGAGTCTGCCCTTTTGATGTGTAGTTTGTGGAGCTGGTTGGGTGGTGCTATGGTATGGTCTGAAGCCAGCCACCTATTGCATTGGTTCTAGACCTCTTGGGAGGGTCTCAGGTTTGGCTCAAGGTCAGCTGCTGCTTGTGCCTGGTTTGGGGCCACTTAGTAGGAGCTACAAAGTGAACTGCGATTGGTTGCCACTTCTGCTGGGTTGGAGGCACTTGGGCAAGGCTGTGGTATTAACCAAAGCCAGCTACCACTACGGCCATGCCACCCTGACTGAACATGCCTGATCTCATCAGCTAAGCAGGGTCGGGCCTGGTTAGTACTTGGATAGGAGACCCCCTAGGAAGACGGTGCTGTAGGCAGTGCAGGGGGTGGGGGGACAAACAAAGCCAGCTGCCATTTTTAGTGAGCTTGGGATCCTTTGGTGGGCACCACAATGTGAGTGGAGGCCCACTGACATTTATACCAGTCTGTGGCCACTTACTTGAAGCTATATTTCAAGTCAAGACCAGCCACCACTTGTACCAGGCTTAGAGCTGCTTAGCAAGAGGTACAAGGGACTCTGAGGCCATCCGCTGCTTGTTTGGGGTTTGTGGGCCAGGTACTCAAGTTGGATGAGGCAGGGAGAACGACAGTCAGATTAATGGAGAGCTCAGATTTGGCACCTGCCTTTGCCTGTCAGCTGAGTAAAATGAAAGCTCAACAAAGGAACGATGGCCCCTGCCAGCACTTCTGTCCCCAGAGAGAGCTGCCCTGACCCCTGCCTCTCTAACCCTCACCCTGAAGCTAGTCATTTTTGCTCTTCCCCATATGTCCCTGGTGCATTTCGAGTTGCTGGGCATTTCCAGCACTGGGTCCCATAGCACGTAAGTTTGTGAGCAAGCTATTCCATGTGCAATCTCCTCAAGAGGACACCTAGGTCTCCAGCAGACCTTCATCTCACTGAGACACAATCCCCACTCATTTTCACAGCCAGATATTATAGGGACTCTTCTCAACGCTGGTTTCTGTGCCTGGGCAGCTGGTGTAGGATTTGGACCCTTTCTCATGTGGGGCCTCTAAAGCTGAGATACCCCTCCATTTTTGGGGGGGTGGCGAGGGGGCTTAAATAATCAACATTTATTTCTCATGGTTCTGGAGGCTAGATATTTGAGATCAGGGTGCTAGCATGGTTAGTTTTTGGCAACAGTCCTCCTCCTGGTTCAAAGATAACTACCTTCTCACCATACTCAGAGATGAGAGAGAGATGGAGGGGGCGGGGTAGGGGAGAGAAGGAGTGGGGAGAGAGAGAGAAAGAGAAAGAGGGAGGAGGGAGAGAGAGATGAAGGGAAGAGGATGGGAGAGAGGGAGGAGGAAGAGAGAGAGAACACAAGCAAGCAAGCAATTCCCTCCTGATTCATAATCACACCATAGGTGTGGATTCTGCCCATTCCATGTCTCTGCCCCTCCTACCAGTCTCAATGTGGCTTCTTCTCTGTATCCTTAGTTATAGGAATTCTGTTCAGCTACTCTTCAGGTGGTTATCAATGATGGTTGTTCTGTAATTTTGTTGTAATTTTCATGTGGTTGGAGAAGGAGGTGAGTACAGCATTTACCTGCTCCACCATCTTGACCAGAAGTCCTGTACATTTATCTTTAGATGGACACTTGGGTGTTTCTATTTGTGGCTTTTGTGAATAATGCTGCTCTGCACATGAGTGTACAAATAATCTCTCTCTTAGACCCTCTCCAGGCAGCCTTTATATACCCTAGGGTCACTTTCATATACAGTGGTCCCTGAAAGATCTGCCAGGCCCTGTCTCAAAGCTGTAGAATTTTAGAACTGGAATGACCTCCAAAAGACAGCTAATCCAACCCTCTTTATTTTTAATGAGTGGCAAAGTCAGGACAAGAACCAGATTTGGTGGCACCCAGGACAAGCCAGGGAACCCTGACTTACCTCAGGCAGCCCTGCACTAATGTTTACAAGGCAGTAAGCAAATACTTGGTTGTACATTCCATGTTTTGGGGTCTGCTGTCACTATGTATTCATGCTTCTTACTTTTCTTTATAAGCCTGTTTCCTACAAAGAGCTCACCTCTATTGCTGTCTCCATAGCATTCCTTCATTAAAAGACTTAGTATGTTTTCAGTCCAGAGCATCCTGCACAGTGCATGCTTAGTGAATAAAGTCTGTTCCTAAAGTGGGAGTTCTTAAAATCATTTTTCTTTTTTTCCATATGTGCATCAGAAAAACATTTTTTAATCAAATTAATATGTGTGCATAGCTTTAGATAGTTTTTATTACATTATAATTTTATAATGCAATTTCCTAATTTTTACTCTCCAGGACAAACCTTTTCAGCTCTCAGCAGTTTCTTTCACTGTTACTTCAGTGTAGAAATAACTTAATTGATCTGTCTTCCTCTACCAGTTATCAAATGTCAACACTGCTAAACTTCTTAAAACAGATTGCCAACTCTACCCCCAGAGCTTCTGAATCAGTGAGTCTGAGCTGGAATCCAAGAATTTGATTTTAAACAGTATCTTCTGGTCTACGGACCATACTTTGAGAATCATTGCTCTCTACCACCCCATCCTATCACTGAAGCTATATCAACTGGATTAAAACAGCATCCATGTTTTTGTCATTATTATTACTAGTATTTGTTCTAATGCTGTAACAGATGATATAATAATCATTTTATAATAATGATGTAATATCCACAGCATTGCCATCGCAAATAACTAAAAAATGTTATTATACTCCTTTTTTAGTATTTTTCCACTTTTATTGAAATATAATTCACATATAATCACACTATATACATTTAAAATGTACAGCATAATGATTTGACTTTTGCATATTGTGAAATGATTACTGTATAGGTTTAGTTAACACCTATCTTCTCATAGATACAGAGAGAAAACAAAAATATTTTTTCCTGTGATAACAATTCAGAATTTACTCTCTTAATTTTCATACATATCATACAGTAGTAGTAACTGTAGTGATCATGATGTACATTATATCCTTAGTACTTATCTTTTAGCTGGAAATTTGTACCTCTTAACCACCTGTTTCCTATTCCCACTCTCCAGACACTCCACCCCGCCCCCACATCTGGTAACCACAAATCTGATCCCTTTTTCTGAGTTTGGTTTTTGGGTTTGGGGAGGGGCATAGATTCCATATATACATGAGATCATACAGTATTTGTCTTCATGTGTCTGACTTATTTCACTGAGCATAATGCCCTCAGGGTCCATCCATGTCACAAATGGCAGGATTTCTTCGTTTTTTCTGGCTGATTCCTTTGTGTACATGCACACACACACACCCCCCCCACAACTTCTTTCCATTTATCCATTAATATTCACTTATATTCTTTCCATGTCTTGCTATTGTAAATACTGCTAAGAATATAGGGATTTTTTTGAATTAGTGGTTTTGTTTTCTTTGGATAATTACCCAGAAGTAGAATTGATGGAGCATATGATAGTTCTGTTTTTAAGTTTTCTGAGGATCCTCCATACTGTTTTCCACAGTGGCTACACTAATTTACTTTCCCGTCAACAGTGCACAAGAACTCCCTTTTTCCATATCCTTGCCAGCATTTATAATCTCTTTTCTGGTCATTCTAACAGATGTGAGGTAATACCTCATCATGGTTTTGATTTGCATTTCCCTAATGATGAGTATCTTTTCATGTATCCATTACCTTTGTATATCTTCTTTGGAGAAATGTCTATTCAGGTCTTTTGCCCAATTTTAATTGGATTATTTGGGGGTTTTTGCTGTTGTATGAGTTATTTATATATTTTTCTATGAACCCCTTATCGGATGAATTGTTTGCAAATATTCTTTCCCATTTCACTTTGTTGATAGTTTCTTTTGCTATGCAGAAGCTTTTTAATTTGATGTAATCCCACATGTTTATTTTGGATTCTGTTGCTTATGCTTTAAGTGTCATGTCTAAAAAATCATTGCTAAAACCAATGTCAAGGAACTTTTTTCCTAGATAGTCTTCTAGGGGAGTGTTATGATTTCAGGTCTTATATTTAAGTCTTTAATCCATTTTAAGTTACTTTTTGTGAATGGTGTAAGATAGAGGTCTGTTTTTTTATTTGTGAATACTCAATTTTCCTGGTACCATTTATTAAAGAGTCTGCCCTCCATTAAGTATTCTTGACTCCCTTCTCAAATATTAGTTGTCCATACATACTTGGGTTTAGTTCTGGGCTTTTGATTCTGTTCCATTGATCTATTTTCTTTTTTCCTGCCAGTACCATATTGCCTTGATTACAAGGTTTATAGTATAACCCAAATCAGGATGTGTGATATCTCCCGCTTTGCTCTTTCTCGTGACTGCTTTGGCCATTCAGAGTTTTTTGTGATTCCATATGGATTTTAGGATTATTCTTTCTACTTCTTTAAAATAAATGCCATTGGAATCTTGATAGAGATTGCATTGAATCTATAGATGGCTTTTGGTAGTATGGACATTTTAACAATATTCTTCCAACCCAGGAACATGAGCTACCTTTCCATTTTATTCATGTCATCTTCTATTCCTTTTGTCAGTGTCTCATAGTTTTCAGAGTAGAGATCTTTCACCTCCCTGGTTAAGTTTATTGGTTAAGTTTCTAATTTCTAAGTATTTTATTGTTTTTGATGCTGTTGTAAATGGTATGTTTTTTCTTTTCAGTTAATTTGTTGCTAGTGTGTAGAAATGAGACTGATTTGTATGTTAATTTTGTATCCTGCAACTTTACTGGATTCTGTAATTAGATGTTTTTTGGAAGAGTCTTGAGAATGTTCTGTATATAAAATCATATCTCTGCAAATAGAGACAATTCTACTTCTTACTTTCCAATTCTGATTGTCCCTCACCTCTTTTCTGAGGACTTTCAGTAATGTGTTGAGTAAGAGTGGGCACCCTTGTCTGGTTCTGATCTTAATGAAAAGCTTTTAACCTTTAACCAGTGAGTATGATGTTAGTGGTGGGCTTGTCATAAATAGCCTTTATTGTGTTGAGATACAGTCCTTCTATACCTAAGAGTTTTTATCATGAGCAGATGTTGAATTTTGTCAAATGTTTTTTTCTGCATCCGTTGAGATGATCATGTTTTCTTTTATTAATGTGATGTATCACATTGGTTTGTGTATGTTGAACCATCTTTGCTTCCCAAATACAGATCCTACTTGATCATGGTGAATGATCCTTATCATGGGCTGCTGATATTAGCTTGCTAGTATTTTATTGAGAATTTTTGCATCCTTACTAGCAGTTGGTTTATTCAGGCTTTTTATTTCTTATTGTCTTGGTGGTTTACATGTTTCTAAGAATTTACATTTCTTCAAGGTCGTCCAGTTTATTGATGTGTAGTTGTTCATACTGGCCTCTTATGGTTCTTTGTATTTATGTGGTATAAATGATAATGTCTTTTTTCACTTA
>NW_011888952.1:2604145-2614754 GCF_000151845.1 Pteropus vampyrus
TGTTTATTTTGGATTCTGTTGCTTATGCTTTAAGTGTCATGTCTAAAAAATCATTGCTAAAACCAATGTCAAGGAACTTTTTTCCTAGATAGTCTTCTAGGGGAGTGTTATGATTTCAGGTCTTATATTTAAGTCTTTAATCCATTTTAAGTTACTTTTTGTGAATGGTGTAAGATAGAGGTCTGTTTTTTTATTTGTGAATACTCAATTTTCCTGGTACCATTTATTAAAGAGTCTGCCCTCCATTAAGTATTCTTGACTCCCTTCTCAAATATTAGTTGTCCATACATACTTGGGTTTAGTTCTGGGCTTTTGATTCTGTTCCATTGATCTATTTTCTTTTTTCCTGCCAGTACCATATTGCCTTGATTACAAGGTTTATAGTATAACCCAAATCAGGATGTGTGATATCTCCCGCTTTGCTCTTTCTCGTGACTGCTTTGGCCATTCAGAGTTTTTTGTGATTCCATATGGATTTTAGGATTATTCTTTCTACTTCTTTAAAATAAATGCCATTGGAATCTTGATAGAGATTGCATTGAATCTATAGATGGCTTTTGGTAGTATGGACATTTTAACAATATTCTTCCAACCCAGGAACATGAGCTACCTTTCCATTTTATTCATGTCATCTTCTATTCCTTTTGTCAGTGTCTCATAGTTTTCAGAGTAGAGATCTTTCACCTCCCTGGTTAAGTTTATTGGTTAAGTTTCTAATTTCTAAGTATTTTATTGTTTTTGATGCTGTTGTAAATGGTATGTTTTTTCTTTTCAGTTAATTTGTTGCTAGTGTGTAGAAATGAGACTGATTTGTATGTTAATTTTGTATCCTGCAACTTTACTGGATTCTGTAATTAGATGTTTTTTGGAAGAGTCTTGAGAATGTTCTGTATATAAAATCATATCTCTGCAAATAGAGACAATTCTACTTCTTACTTTCCAATTCTGATTGTCCCTCACCTCTTTTCTGAGGACTTTCAGTAATGTGTTGAGTAAGAGTGGGCACCCTTGTCTGGTTCTGATCTTAATGAAAAGCTTTTAACCTTTAACCAGTGAGTATGATGTTAGTGGTGGGCTTGTCATAAATAGCCTTTATTGTGTTGAGATACAGTCCTTCTATACCTAAGAGTTTTTATCATGAGCAGATGTTGAATTTTGTCAAATGTTTTTTTCTGCATCCGTTGAGATGATCATGTTTTCTTTTATTAATGTGATGTATCACATTGGTTTGTGTATGTTGAACCATCTTTGCTTCCCAAATACAGATCCTACTTGATCATGGTGAATGATCCTTATCATGGGCTGCTGATATTAGCTTGCTAGTATTTTATTGAGAATTTTTGCATCCTTACTAGCAGTTGGTTTATTCAGGCTTTTTATTTCTTATTGTCTTGGTGGTTTACATGTTTCTAAGAATTTACATTTCTTCAAGGTCGTCCAGTTTATTGATGTGTAGTTGTTCATACTGGCCTCTTATGGTTCTTTGTATTTATGTGGTATAAATGATAATGTCTTTTTTCACTTAAAATTTTGTTGATTCGAGTCCTCTCTTTTTTTCCTTGGTTTGTCTAGCTAAAGGTTTGTCAGTTTTGTTTTACCTTTTCAAAGAACCAGTCTAGTTTCGTTATTTTTTCTATTTCATCTGTGTCTGCTTTGATCTTTAATATTTCCTTCCTTCTGCTAACTTGGGGGTGTTTGTTCTTTTTCTTGTTCCTTAAGGTATATGTAGAATTATATTGTTTAGGATCTTTCTTTTTAATGTATTTATTGCTGTGAACATCCTTCATAAACAGCTTTTGCTGCATCCCATAACTGTTGTGTTTTCCTTTTTATTCGTCTCAAGGTACTTTATTTCTTCTCTTATTTTTTCTTTGAGCCATTGGTCATTTAGGAGAGTGTTGTTTAATTTCCATGTATTTGTGAATTTTTCAGTTTTCTTGTTACTGACTTCTAGTTTAATACCATTATAGTCAGAGAAGATAGTTCATATAATTTCAAATATAATTTTTTGAATTTGCTAAGACTTGTTTTGTTACCTAACATATAGTCTATCCTAAAAAAAAAAAGTTCTGTGTGTGCTTGAGAAGAATGTGTATTCTGCTATTGTCAGAATGCTTTGTATATGTCTTTTAGGTCCATTTGGTCTAGAATGTTGCTCAGGTCTGTTATTGTCTGTCTGGATGATCTGTCCATCGTTGAGAGTGTAGTAGTAAAGTACCCAACTATTATTGTATTGCTGTTTTTCCTTTTAGCTCTGTTATTTTTTGTTTTTCGTATTCAGGTGCTCCAGTGTAAGATGTATAAATATGTACAATTATTATATCCTCTTGATATATTGACCCCTTTATCATTATATAATTACTTTCTCTCATTTTTAATTTAAAATCTATTTATCTGATGTAAGTATAACTATTCCTGTCTTTTTTTTCCTTTTTTTGGTTACCATTGCTTGAAATATCTTTTTCCATCCCTTCACTCTCAGTCTCTGTGTATCTTTCAGGCTAAAGTGAGTCTCTTGTAGGCAGCACATCATTGGATCTTGTTTTTTTCTGCATTCAGCCATTTTATGTCTTTTGTTGGAGATTTTAATCCATTTACACTTAAAGTAATTATTGATAAGTAAGGACTTACGATTACCATTTTTTTATTTTCTGGTTGTTTGGTAGATCCATTATTCCTTGTTTTTGCTATCTTTATGTTTTTATCATGAAGCTTACATAAACATCTTAAAAATTATAACATACTGTTTTAAACTAATAACAATTTCAATAGCTTTATACTTTTACTTCTCACATTTTAGGTTATTAATGTTACTTAGAGTTTACATATTTTTAACATTGTGTAACTGATGATGTTATCTATTTCACTGTTTTTTTAACCTTTTAAACTAGTGTTGTAACTATGCCATATTACATAACCAATTTATACTATATATTTACCATTACCAGTAAGTTTTACACTGTCTTCTTATGTTTATGATATTAATTGGTGTCCTTTTATTTCTACTCATGGAACTCCTATTAGCATTTCTTGTAAGGCCCATCTAGTGGTGATAAATTCCCCCCAGGTTTTGGTTGTGGGGAAAGTCTGTCCTTCCTTCATTTCTGGAAGATAGCTTCACCAGTATTCTTGATTAACATTTTTTTTTTCTTTCAATATTTCAAATAAGTCATCCCATTCTCTTCTGGCCTGAAAAGTGTCTATTGAGAAATCTGCCAATAGTCTCACAGGGATTCCCTTGTGAAACTTCTGTCTTTTCTCTTTCTGCTTTTAAAATTTTTTCTTTTATTTTTGACAATTATGTGTCTCAGTATAACCCTATTAACGTTCAACCTATTTGTGATCCTTTGGGCCGCTGATCTGCATGTCTACTTTACCTGGGTTTGGGAAGTGTTCAGCAGTTTTTGCTTTAAATATACTTCATGTCCTTTTCTCATCTCTTTCTGGAATTCTCATAACATTAATACAGTAGTTTCTCCTTACCCACTGTTTCTGTTCCCATGGTTTGTTACCTGTGGTCAACCACATTCCAAAAATGTGAAAAATTCCAAAAATAAACATTTCATAAGTCTAAAATTGCACAGTCTGTGTAAGGTAATGAAATCTCACTCTATCCTGCCTAATATGACTTATCCCTTTGTCCAGCGTATCCACACTGTATATGCTACTCACTTTTTCGTCACTTAGTAGCCATCTCGTTTATCAGAGCAACTGTTGTTGAACAGTGTTTGTGTTCAAGTAACCCTTATTGTACTTAATGGCCCCAAAGCACAAAGTAGTGTTGCTGCAATTCAGATATGCCAAAGAAAAGCCATAATGCGCTTCCTTTAAGTGAAAAGGTGAGTACAATACAATAAGATATTTTGAGAAACTGTATTTACGTAACTTTTATTACAGTGTATTTTTATCATTGTTCTATTTTATTAGTTATTATTAATTTCTTACCATGTCTCATTTATAAATTAAACTTTATCATAGGTATGTATGTATAGGACAAAAAATAGTATATATGGGGTTCAGCACTGTCATGGTTTCAGGCATCCACTGAGGGTCTTGGAACATACTCCACAATTTTCATAGTCTTTCTATACTCTTGTTTATTCTCTTTTCTTGTTCCTCTAACTAGATAATTTCAAATGTCCTATCTTCCAGGCCACTGATTCTTCTACATTGTTATATCTGCTTTTGAATTCTTAAGCTCAGTGTTATTTTTCAACTCTAGGATTTGAATTTACTTTTTGATGGTGTCTATTACTTTGTCAAACTTCTTGTTTTCATGTAGTGTTTTTCTAATTTCATTTAGTTGTATGTTATAGTTCACCAAATTTAAGAGGATTATTCTGAATTCTTTATCTGATAATTCATAGATCTCTATTTCTTTAGAATCAATTACTAGAGCTTTACTAGTTTCCTTTGGTGGTCTCATATTTACCGGGTTTTTCATGATCCCTGCTATCTTATGTTGGTATCTACACACTGGAGTAAATGGTCTCTTCTTCCAGACTTTACAGATTCACTTTGGCAGAGACAGATCTTCACCAGCCAGCTCAGTTGAGGTTTCTGTATGTGTCTGCAGGTGATGTCCTTGGGCACGTGAGGCTTGGTGAGGCACTTGTTTGAGCTCAGGGAAGGTGGGGTGCCACTGGCTGAGAAGAGCTGGATAGGACTGCTGTCTTGGTTCCCTCCCCAAGTGAGTCTGTAGAATGGCCTTCTTTCACGATTGCCTGAATTTTCTGATCAGGCTTACTAGATAGTCGAGACTGGACCCTCTACTCCAGCAGTCCCCAATTTTTTTGGCACCAGGGACTGGTGCTTCTATGAGACTGCAGTGCCTGATGATCTAAGGCGGTGATGCTAGCACCAGGAAACAGTTACAAATACAGATGAAGCTTTGCACACTTGCTTGCTGCTCACCTCCTACTGTGCAGCCCAATTCCTAAAAGGCCACAGACTGGTACCAGTCTACGGCCTGGAGGTTGGGGACTCCTGCTCTACTCAGCAGTAGGTGGGGCTATAAGTTAGCTTCCCTGCCCTGGTGAGGCAATGGGACAGCAACCTAGACCTTGTCCGGGACTCCAATCAGGCAAGAATGTGTACTAAATATCTTGGTCAGGGGAAACCACTGGTTTTGCTCTACAGACAGGAAAAGCCATGGTCTGTGCTTTCTGTTCCAGTGCCACTATAAGCAGGGCTGTTGGATGGGATATGCATCTTCATGTGTGTTCTGGTTGGGTGGTCTGAAGGCTGTATTCAGCAATACGTGAGGCTACAAATTTTCTGTCCTGGGCTCAGCAGGAAAAGCAGCTCTAAAGCCACAAATGCTCTTGTTTGTGGCTTTGACGCAAGCTCATTTGTGCCCCAAGTTCCCTGGCCAGACAGGGCCACTGCCTTTGCTCCAGAAGCAATCAATCAGCTCTGCCCGCCCACCTTCCTCTCAGCTATAGAGTTGGTGGGACATGCGGGTTCTGGTTGTTCTTGCCAACCCTTCCTGCAGGAGCCACTCTGCAGCAGAAGGGGATATAAATCAGTTTTTATGATCCATGCACCAGAGTGGACAAAATTCCTCATTTGGAGACCTGAATTAGATCTGTACCCTTGACTTAATTCTACAGATGAGCAAAGCCACTGGTTAGAACTACTAGTTGGACTCCACAGGTAAGAACTAGGTCCGCTAAGTGTTGGGTTTTGGAAGCCCCTCCCCCTTTTCTGTCACAAATTCCCAGTGTTTGAGCCCCACAGGTACACCTGGTATCCCCATGTGGCAAAACCAGACTAGGGGCTCCTATAAAACGATGACCTACAATTCTAGGGGTGCTAGATGTCACCCCTGGGCTCTTTTTTTTCCCTCCAGAGGAACTGTAAGTTCAGCATGGTACTGTACCAGCCTAGGGGAAGAGTGGTGAAGTTAGCCATTCCTCTTATCCTTTTAATGCAATCTGTCCTGGTCTCTGGTGCAAGGATTACTTCAGCCTCTCTCCTGTGTTCTAGGTTTATCTCACTAGTGTCTTATCCATGAATAGTTTTTCTTTTTAGTAGGAGTAAAATTAGGAACTACCCATGTCACTGTCTTGGTGATGTCACTTTCCTTTTCTTAACTATATCAATTTTCTTCTGTTTTTTCTTCTTCTGTTTTGATGGGATTTCAGTCTGGGAACCAAGATAAGTGCTCTGTTTACCCACAAGGATATGAGCCATGGTTCTTGATGGGGATCGTGGCCCTCATTAGGGGACCCACTGAGATGAGAGCCGAGGGAAGGGGTGCTGACCTGTAATAGGCTGTGTGTGTGCTGGCTTGCAGGTTACCCTGTGGAAGGAGTCAGTCGACGGGCAGTGGGTTTGCATCAGTGATGTCAACAAGGGCCAGGGTTCCGTGTCCGCTTCAGTCACAGAGGGCCAGCAGAATGAGCAGTGACAAGACAGGCGGGGCCCAGCTCCCCATCTGCGGACTCCAGGACTGCCCCTTCCTGGGCCGACTGACCAAACAGCTGGTAGCAAGAGTCTTCAACTCCAAGATAACTTTCCCAGGAGTAGTTAAAACTGCAACCAGATTGATCATCTGCCTTGACATGATTTGATATGGTTTCAAATTCACTGTCTGGCTGAAAGCACTCAAGGAAAAAAACTACAAATGATCTTCAAATCTATTATTTTAAAATATTTTTGGCCATTTTTATGTACTTTTTGGGTTCAGGCATTTTGGGGGGGTATTGTTTCCAACATAATTAAACATTGTTTATAATTCGCCCTAATTAGCCTCCCTAAAAAAATTCATTTTGACTCTTTTTGGTCACTGTACTAGAACATTAACCTGTTGGCCTGGCAAAACCCCACGTACAAAGCTGGTCTGTCATTGTGTAAGCATCCTTGTGATAGTTTATACAGAAGATACTGTACAAAACACTGTAAAAGGAGTGTTAGACCTGGTCTTCAGTTACAGAAACTGTAACCTTGGCTCTGCTACTTAGCCTGAGAACACATCCTCTTCTGTAGAAATAAAGTCTGCGCTACAGAATGGTCACAAGACTCAAATGAGCTGATGCATATGGGTGACCAATCAAGTGCAGGGTGGTATTAACCAAATAGCAATACTAGAGACTGGCCAGAAAAGAGGATGATTCATTTTGTTTACTGACCCTGTCAGTGATCAGAGGGGCTTGTGATGGAGGGGTCCTAAAAGACCCTGAACCAGGTATCACCTCTCAGCAGAGATTCTGAGACTCTCACCTAAATCAGCAGTCACAACGATAACTACCATTTACTAAGACCTGCTGTGAGCTGGCACTACACACATTAAGCAGCACAACAAACCTGTAGTTATATGTCCCCAGTTTACTGAAGAACTGGCACAGAAGGTGAGAGTCCTGCCCAGGGTTGTCCACACTGTCAGATGAGATAAAGCTGGTATGTGAGTCTTGATCCATCTCAACTCCAAAGTTAGAACTCTCGACGTAGAATCAGGGAGTATAGAGGCTCCTCAGCTGTCATCTAGGGGTAGTGATCACACCAGACTTTTATATGCATATACTTAAATAAAAAAATCAAGCCACTCACCCTCAGGAGGCTATGTACACAGTAAGTGTGGACTCCTATTCCCCCTGCTCCTTGTCCTTTGTTTCTGAGCAGCAAAACCCATTTTGAAATCTTAGATCATAAGACAAACTGGGAAAAGGTAGAATTATTTTGGTTGAAGGGAAGATAGGCCATGCCCCAGCCCACTCGGCCTCCCCAAGTCATTCTGCAAAATCCAAGCCCTTGGAGAATATGAAAACTGCTATTTTCTTCTGCTGTTCACAAAAGAAAGGCCCAACAAGCACCTGTGCTTACATTTCTCAGTGGATGTAGACCATACTGTTCTAGTTAGCTCTGCATACATGTCTGCCTTCCCTAATTAGCTCTGTGCACCCCAAGGGCAGTCCTGGTCTTCCTGATGGTACCTGCTACTGTCAAATGAATGAGAAGAGACGAGTCCTATGTCATACACTGGGTTGGTAATAGGTTAGTGGGCTCCTGGCCATATACTTGATTTGTAGCTTATATCACCAAGGATCAGTTAAGATAATCTGGAGTTAAATAAAATTACCACCAGAACAGTTGATGCTTAGAGTGGTAGTAACACATTAGCCATTTCTGAGGTCAGGAAAATCCCCAAAATTTGTTACTACAAAATAGGCTAAGTGGAAATACTATGTCAATATTACAGGGCAGTTGCCACCCCAAGATGAGATGACTGTAATGGTAATTTAAAAGAGACAAAGTTCTGGTTAGGGCAGGATGGCAGTGGCTACCACAATAATTTTTATTCCTTTCACAAAAACAAAGCAACTAGCATAGCAAAAGAAACCCCCAGATAACATTAAGGTGGTCCCTCTAACCACTGAACATGAAGTAGTAGGGCCACACAATTCAGAGCCATTACACTAGTTTGCGACAGGCATAGGGAAAAACAAGGGGTAGTTTTTATGATCTTTTGAACCAGATAACCGAAGAATTACCATCAAATACTCAATTCTAAAAAAAACTCAGCAAGCCAATGAGAGCAGCTGTCAAAACTAGAAGTTTTACAGGCTTTCATTTATACATGAGTTCAGAAAGACTACAGGGAAGATTTCTACTTCTTCGCTTGAAGGATTAATAACTATGAGTTTTCCTCATACTGTAAACAAGTAGAAAACCACACAAAATACATGAAACGGCTGCTTTCAGACATAGGACAACAGGAAGTATTTGGAAGAAGGGAAATAAGAGGAGCACCACAATCGCCTCGGCTTACTGCCTAGAGGCAGTTTCCAGGCCAAAGCGCAGGGAGACAGAATGCAGTAGTCTCACTGAGTTGCAGAGACAGATCAGAGCTCAGGAAGGCTAAACTAGAACTTAGGGGTAGAGTACTAGAGAAGAGGGAGCTGCTCAGAGAGATCTGCAAAAAGGTCTCAGAGTCTGACCAAGTACTAACCTGCATATATGAAGGGTGAAACTCTTCATGACCGGAGAGCAATAGACCAAACAATTCCTGGAAATTCACAGAGGAGTGGGAATAGTTCATTTTCCCAGAAACTAGAGTGCAACAACTTCCATCAACGGCATCGAGTAGAGTCCCAAGAAAGATCATGCCTTAATCTTAAATTAAGTCTAGAGAAAAGGCTGCTCCAGATCTTAAAAGGATCTAACCAAATCAAAGTCCAACACTCTAAAGGAATAACAAAATTTACTTGACAACTTAAAATTCACAGTATTGAAGCCAATCCAAAATCACTGGTATACAAAGAAGCAGGAAAATATTACCCGTAGCCAGGAGAGAAAAAACAGACCCAGAAATGAGACCATGGAATTAGCAGATAAGGACCTTAAAAAATATCTATTATAAAAATGTTCAAGAACATAAAATGAACATGAGAAAAATGGGAGATAAAAGTTGCAAATGGAATTTCTAGAAATGAAAATTTCAATATCTGAAATGAAAATTAACTGGATGGGAGTAAAAACAAATTAGACACTACAGTGAGCAAGATCATTAAGTCTGAGGACAGCAAAATAAACTACACAAACGGACATAGAAAGGGACTAAAAAAAAAAAAAACAAGCAATTGTGACCTGTGGGACAATATTAAATAACCTAAAATATATATAAATTGGAGTCCCCAGGAGGAACAAAAGAGGGTAGGGAGACAAAAAATATTTGATGAAACAGCAGCCAAAATTTTTCCAAATTGGATTAAAACTGTACTACAGACCCAAGAAAATTAGAGAACCACAGCAGAAGAAACACTTACACACACACACATCCATAATAAAATTGCTGAAAATTTTTAAATCATACAAGCAGCCAAAAAAAGACATATTACATACAGAGGAACAAATACAGTCGACCTTCCATATCCATGGCTTTTGCATCTGTGGATTCAACCAATTGCAGACCAAAATATTCAGGAAAAAAGTTCCAGAAAGTTCCAAAAGGCAAAACTTGAATCTGCCACCCACTGAACAGTATGCTGAATCCACACAAATGAAGTGATGTGTAGGCATATCCTACTGGAGCCTATATGCTAATATAGGTTATATATAAATACTATACTATGTTATCTAAGGGGCCTGGCCATTTGCAGATTTTGATTATCCACAGGGGGTCCTGGTACCAGTCCCCCACAGATACTGAGAGACAACTGTATAACAGTGTCGGTCAAATCATAAATTATGCAAACCATAAGAAAATTAACATCTTTGAAGCGCTGAAAGGAAAAACCATCAGCCTATAATTATATACCTAGTGAAAATATATTTTTAAAATAAAGGTTAAGAGTGACAGTAGCAGCAGCAGCAGCAGGGCAGAATGAGACAGCCCCTTTGTATCTCCTTGTAAATTTACAACTAGTCAAACTTCTGTAACCTAACAAAGGTTCCACTGCTCAACATACTAGGATTCCTGAGAGATCCATACATCAATGAATCTGAAGCTGGGTGTATTGGAACATGTAGGGGAAGGAGGAGAGGAGGAAAAATAGGGACAGTGCCTGCAGATGCAGTTCCCTAGCTGCCATGGCTGAGTGCTCAGCCCCAGTGAATGCTGTAGCAATGGAGGAGTTGGGGTGTGGCTCCCACACCACAGCTGGTAGAG
>NW_011888952.1:2614804-2624966 GCF_000151845.1 Pteropus vampyrus
GACCTGCTGTGAGCTGGCACTACACACATTAAGCAGCACAACAAACCTGTAGTTATATGTCCCCAGTTTACTGAAGAACTGGCACAGAAGGTGAGAGTCCTGCCCAGGGTTGTCCACACTGTCAGATGAGATAAAGCTGGTATGTGAGTCTTGATCCATCTCAACTCCAAAGTTAGAACTCTCGACGTAGAATCAGGGAGTATAGAGGCTCCTCAGCTGTCATCTAGGGGTAGTGATCACACCAGACTTTTATATGCATATACTTAAATAAAAAAATCAAGCCACTCACCCTCAGGAGGCTATGTACACAGTAAGTAAGTGTGGACTCCTATTCCCCCTGCTCCTTGTCCTTTGTTTCTGAGCAGCAAAACCCATTTTGAAATCTTAGATCATAAGACAAACTGGGAAAAGGTAGAATTATTTTGGTTGAAGGGAAGATAGGCCATGCCCCAGCCCACTCAGCCTCCCCAAGTCATTCTGCAAAATCCAAGCCCTTGGAGAATATGAAAACTGCTATTTTCTTCTGCTGTTCACAAAAGAAAGGCCCAACAAGCACCTGTGCTTACATTTCTCAGTGGATGTAGACCATACTGTTCTAGTTAGCTCTGCATACATGTCTGCCTTCCCTAATTAGCTCTGTGCACCCCAAGGGCAGTCCTGGTCTTCCTGATGGTACCTGCTACTGTCAAATGAATGAGAAGAGACGAGTCCTATGTCATACACTGGGTTGGTAACAGGTTAGTGGGCTCCTGGCCATATACTTGATTTGTAGCTTATATCACCAAGGATCAGTTAAGATAATCTGGAGTTAAATAAAATTACCACCAGAACAGTTGATGCTTAGAGTGGTAGTAACACATTAGCCATTTCTGAGGTCAGGAAAATCCCCAAAATTTGTTACTACAAAATAGGCTAAGTGGAAATACTATGTCAATATTACAGGGCAGTTGCCACCCCAAGATGAGATGACTGTAATGGTAATTTAAAAGAGACAAAGTTCTGGTTAGGGCAGGATGGCAGTGGCTACCACAATAATTTTTATTCCTTTCACAAAAACAAAGCAACTAGCATAGCAAAAGAAACCCCCAGATAACATTAAGGTGGTCCCTCTAACCACTGAACATGAAGTAGTAGGGCCACACAATTCAGAGCCATTACACTAGTTTGCGACAGGCATAGGGAAAAACAAGGGGTAGTTTTTATGATCTTTTGAACCAGATAACCGAAGAATTACCATCAAATACTCAATTCTAAAAAAAACTCAGCAAGCCAATGAGAGCAGCTGTCAAAACTAGAAGTTTTACAGGCTTTCATTTATACATGAGTTCAGAAAGACTACAGGGAAGATTTCTACTTCTTCGCTTGAAGGATTAATAACTATGAGTTTTCCTCATACTGTAAACAAGTAGAAAACCACACAAAATACATGAAACGGCTGCTTTCAGACATAGGACAACAGGAAGTATTTGGAAGAAGGGAAATAAGAGGAGCACCACAATCGCCTCGGCTTACTGCCTAGAGGCAGTTTCCAGGCCAAAGCGCAGGGAGACAGAATGCAGTAGTCTCACTGAGTTGCAGAGACAGATCAGAGCTCAGGAAGGCTAAACTAGAACTTAGGGGTAGAGTACTAGAGAAGAGGGAGCTGCTCAGAGAGATCTGCAAAAAGGTCTCAGAGTCTGACCAAGTACTAACCTGCATATATGAAGGGTGAAACTCTTCATGACCGGAGAGCAATAGACCAAACAATTCCTGGAAATTCACAGAGGAGTGGGAATAGTTCATTTTCCCAGAAACTAGAGTGCAACAACTTCCATCAACGGCATCGAGTAGAGTCCCAAGAAAGATCATGCCTTAATCTTAAATTAAGTCTAGAGAAAAGGCTGCTCCAGATCTTAAAAGGATCTAACCAAATCAAAGTCCAACACTCTAAAGGAATAACAAAATTTACTTGACAACTTAAAATTCACAGTATTGAAGCCAATCCAAAATCACTGGTATACAAAGAAGCAGGAAAATATTACCCGTAGCCAGGAGAGAAAAAACAGACCCAGAAATGAGACCATGGAATTAGCAGATAAGGACCTTAAAAAATATCTATTATAAAAATGTTCAAGAACATAAAATGAACATGAGAAAAATGGGAGATAAAAGTTGCAAATGGAATTTCTAGAAATGAAAATTTCAATATCTGAAATGAAAATTAACTGGATGGGAGTAAAAACAAATTAGACACTACAGTGAGCAAGATCATTAAGTCTGAGGACAGCAAAATAAACTACACAAACGGACATAGAAAGGGACTAAAAAAAAAAAAAACAAGCAATTGTGACCTGTGGGACAATATTAAATAACCTAAAATATATATAAATTGGAGTCCCCAGGAGGAACAAAAGAGGGTAGGGAGACAAAAAATATTTGATGAAACAGCAGCCAAAATTTTTCCAAATTGGATTAAAACTGTACTACAGACCCAAGAAAATTAGAGAACCACAGCAGAAGAAACACTTACACATACACACATCCATAATAAAATTGCTGAAAATTTTTAAATCATACAAGCAGCCAAAAAAAGACATATTACATACAGAGGAACAAATACAGTCGACCTTCCATATCCATGGCTTTTGCATCTGTGGATTCAACCAATTGCAGACCAAAATATTCAGGAAAAAATTTCCAGAAAGTTCCAAAAGGCAAAACTTGAATCTGCCACCCACTGAACAGTATGCTGAATCCACACAAATGAAGTGATGTGTAGGCATATCCTACTGGAGCCTATATGCTAATATAGGTTATATATAAATACTATACTATGTTATCTAAGGGGCCTGGCCATTTGCAGATTTTGATTATCCACAGGGGGTCCTGGTACCAGTCCCCCACAGATACTGAGAGACAACTGTATAACAGTGTCGGTCAAATCATAAATTATGCAAACCATAAGAAAATTAACATCTTTGAAGCGCTGAAAGGAAAAACCATCAGCCTATAATTATATACCTAGTGAAAATATATTTTTAAAATAAAGGTTAAGAGTGACAGTAGCAGCAGCAGCAGCAGGGCAGAATGAGACAGCCCCTTTGTATCTCCTTGTAAATTTACAACTAGTCAAACTTCTGTAACCTAACAAAGGTTCCACTGCTCAACATACTAGGATTCCTGAGAGATCCATACATCAATGAATCTGAAGCTGGGTGTATTGGAACATGTAGGGGAAGGAGGAGAGGAGGAAAAATAGGGACAGTGCCTGCAGATGCAGTTCCCTAGCTGCCATGGCTGAGTGCTCAGCCCCAGTGAATGCTGTAGCAATGGAGGAGTTGGGGTGTGGCTCCCACACCACAGCTGGTAGAGGGGCACCCCAGAATCCAGCTCCCTCCCTCAAGTGCGGCCAGAATCTGGTGGCAGCAGCATAGATACATCTACAGCCTCCTGCAACACCAGCAGCCATACGGAACCAGATAGCAGCACAGCAGGCTTATGAACCTGCCTCCCTCCACCATGGTGGTGGTGCCTGAGACCCAGGAAACCTGGATACAGTGAGGGAACCTACTCTGGAAGGCGATGCCCATGACAACAGCAACATCCCCCAACCACAACCCCGGAGGTGCAAGTAATGCACATAAGACAGAAAGTTGTACTATAGCATCATTGACTGGAAAACAAAAGAAAGACCTCCAAATATCAACCTGAATTGTTAAAATGATACTTAAATAAGAAAGGTGTTTACTTCAAATGTGCCAGCAAAGGAACAATCCATCAAATACCATGAACAACCAATGTAACATGGTAATACAGAATATGACAGTTCTCCAGAATTCAAACTCAAAGTCATGAAAGATTGTGACCTAAATGATGAATTCAAAATAGTTGTCATGAAAATACTCAACAAGGTACTACAAAACTCAGAAAGGCAGTTCAGTGAGTTCACGAATAAAATTATTGAACAGAAAGAGTACTTTACCAAAAAGACTGAAACTGTAAGAAAGAATCGAACATATTCTAGAGCTGAAGAACTCAATAAATGAGATGAAAAATGCATTAGAAAGCATTGGAAATAGAGCAGACCATAGGGAAGAGAGAATTAGCAAGCTCAAAGATAGAAATCTAGAAATCAGGTGGAAGAGGTAACAGAACTAAGATTTTGAGAAATGAAAGAACTCTACAAAAACTATCTGGCACTGTTAGAAAGGGCAACATAAGGATAATGGATATCCCATTAAGAGAAAGAAGGAGAAAAGGACAGAGAGTCTATTTAAAGAAATAATTGATGAAAATTTCGCAAACCTAGGGAAGGAACTGGACATTTAAGTTACAAGAAGCTAACCTAATTATCTCAATGCAAAATGACATTCCCCAAGACACATTAAAACTGTCAAAAGTTAATGATAAAGAATTCTCAAGGAAGCTAGGGAGAAAAGATAACCTATAAAGGAAACCCCATCAAGTTATCAGACTTCTCAGCCAGGAGAGAGTGGAATGATATAGTCAAAATATTTAGATAGATGGAAACCAGCAGCCAAGAATATATCCAGCAAAGTTATCTTTCAGATATGAAGAAAGAAAGGCTTTCCCAGACACACAAAAGCTGAGGGAATTTACCACCACAGACCTGCATTACAAAAAATGTTGAAAGGAGCGCTTCTACCTGATAAACACAAAGTACACAAAATTTTGAGTAAGACGACACACAGAAGTAGAAAATTGCAACTCTATTTCAGAATAGGGTGTTAAATGGTCAAATATGGTTAAAGGGGGGGAAGTATTAAAAATAGCTATACCTACTTCAGTTTGGTAATGAACACAACATAAAAAGGACTATTTTATCTATGAGACAGTTAATACAAACCTCATGGTAATCACACACACAAAAAGATGAGCCACAAAACAACAAAAAAGGAAATAGAAGAAAACATCAGAGAAAACTAGCAAAAAAAAAAAAAATCAGCAAACACAGGGAAGAGAAATGATAGAGATAGAGAACGATCAGAAAACTAAAGATAAAATGGCAGTAATAAATCTCATATATCAATAATCACCCTAAATGTATATGCTGAATTGATCAACCAAAGGCACAGAGTAACTGGATGGATTAAAAAACCAGATCCAACCAAATGCTGCTTTCAGAAGACCCGGCTCAACTCCAAAGACAAACATAGGCTCAAAGTGAAGGGGTGAAAGATGATACTCAAAGCAAATAGTATCAAGAGAAAAACATGTGCAGCCATGCTTTATCAGACAAAGCAGACTTCAAGGCAGAAAAAAAAAGGTAGTGAGACACAGATGAACATTTTATAATGATAAATGGGACAATTGATCAGGAAAACATAATATTAATACATATGCACCCAAAATATATAAAGCAACTATTAACAGACCTAAAGGGAGAAACAGACAGCAGCACAGTAATAGTAGGAGACTTTAACACCGCCACTACCGCAATGGATAGATCACCCAGACAAAGTCAACAAGGAAACATTGGCCTTAAATAATACATTAGATCAGATGGACTTAATGTTTTCAGAACTCTGTCTCCAAGCAACAGAATACACATTCTTCTCAAATACACATGGAATATTCTCAAGGATAGACCATATGTTGGGACACAAAACAATGCTCAATAAATTTAAGAAAACTGAAGTCACATCAAGCATCTTATATGAAACAGTATGAAACTAGAAATCAACTGCAAGAATAAAGCTGAACAAATCACAAATATGTGGAGATTAAACAACATGCTAATGAACATTGGGTCAATGAATAAATAAATTAAAAGATAGAGAGGCAAATGAAAATATGACATACCAAAATCTTTGGAATGCAGCAAAAGCCATACTAAGAAGGAACACTGCAATACAAGCCTACCTAAGAAGAAAAGAAAAAGCTCAAACAATCTAACATTATACCTTAAGGAACTAGAAAAAAAAACAAAGCCCAAAGTCAGTAGAAATTATAAAAGTTATAAGGAAATTATAAAAATCAGAGCAGAAATAATGGAATAGAGAATAAAAAGACATTAGGTTAATAAAAGCTGGTTCTTTGAAAAGATAAACAAAATTGACAGACCATTAGCTAGGCTCACTAAAGAGAGAAGACTCAATCAGAAGTGAAAGAAGTTACAATGTGTACCACAGACATACAAAAAGATTATAAAATATTATGAAAGGCTATCAATCACCAATTAGACAACCTAGAAGAAATGAACATTTTGTAGCCTCATATACCCTTCCTAGACTGAATCACAAAGAATTAGAAAATCTGAATAGACTGATCACTAGTAAGGTAATTGAAACATTAATTGAAAACCTCCCCAAAAACAAAAGTCAAAGACCAGATGGTTTCTCTAGTGAATCCTACCAAACATTCAAAGAAGACTTAACTCCTATTCTTTTCAAACTCTTCCAAAAATTGAAGAGGATGAATGCCTCCTAACTCATTTTAAGATGCCAACATTTCCCTGATAGGGTAGGACAACACCCAAAAAAAGAGAAAATTACAAGCCTGATGAATGTAGCTGCATAGATCCTCAAAAAAATACTAGGAAATCAAATACAACAATTTATGATAAAAATCATGCACCACAATAAGTGAGATTCATTCCAGGGATACAAGGATGGTTCAACACCCGCAAATCAATCAAGGTGATAATACCACATTAACAAAATGAGGGATAAAAATCACATGATCATATTAGTAGATGTAGAAAAAGTATTTGACAAGATAACTTCCATTTATGACAAAACTCAATGGAATAAATACATTTATAAAGAAAGTACCTCAACATAATAAAGGCCATATATAACAAACCCACAGTTAACATCATACACAAAGAAGAAAACCTGAAAGCTTTTTTTTCTAAGATCAGGAACAAGAAAAGAATGCCCATTCTCTCCACTCTTGTTCAACACAGTACTGGAAATCCTAGCCAGAGCAATTAGACAAGAAAAAGAAATAAAAAGCATCCAAATTGGAAAAGAAGAAATAAAACTGTCACTATTTATAGATGATATGGTTTTATATAGAGAGAACCCTAAAGACTCTACCAAAAAAAATAGAAATAATAAATGAATCCAGTAAAGTTGCAGGATACAAAATCAATGTACAAAAATCTGTTGTATTTCTATATACTAACAATGAACTATCAGAAAGAGAAAGAAAACAATCACAATTACAATCACAATAAAGAGAATAAATTACCTAGGAATAAACTTAAAAAATGTGAAAGACCTATACACTGAAAACTACAAGACTTTGTTGAAAGAAAGTGAAGATAACACAAGGAAATGAAATATTCAGTGTTCATATATTAGAAGAATTAACATTGCTAAACTGTTCATTAGTACCTAAAGCAATGCAATCCCTTTCAGAATCTCAATGGCATTTTTCACAGAAATAACACAAAAAAAATCCTAAAAATTGTAATAAACTATACCACAAAAGACCTCAAATAGCCAAAACAAGCCTGAGAAAAAAGAACAAAGCCAGAGGTATCACATGCCTCAGTTTCGAACTACACTACAATGCTGCAGTAATTAAAACAGTATGGTACTGGCAGAAAAACACACATACAAACCAATGGACAGAATTGAGAATTTGGAAATAAACCCACACATATATGGGCAACTAATGTACAACAAAGGAGCCAAGATAATACAATGGGAAAAGTCTCAATAAATGGTGTTGGGACAACTGGACAGCCACATGCAAAAGAATGAATCTAGACCACTGTTTTACACCATGCACAAAAATTAAGTCAAAATGGATTAAAGACTTGAATGTAAGATCTAAAACAATAAAATACATAAAACATAGGCATTAAGCCTCTGAACATCAGTCTCAATGGTGTTTTTGTGAATTTTACTCCAAAAGCAAGGGAAACAAAAACAAAAATAAATAAGACTACGCCAAACTAAAAAGCTTCTGCACAGCAAAGGAAACCACCAACAAAACAAAAAGACAAGCAATCAAATGGGGTAAAATATTTTATATGATACTTTTGAATAAAGAGTTAATATCCAAAATATATAAAGAACTCATACAATAAGAACAAAAAGTGATTAATACATGAGTAGAGGATCTGAATATTTTTCTAAGGAAGACATACAGATGGTCAACAGGCATATGAAAATATGTTCGACATCACAAATTATTAGGAAAATGCACATCAAAACCACAATGAGATATCACCTCACACCTCTTAGAATGGCTATTATCAAAAAGACAAGTGTTGTCAAGGATGTGGAGAAAAAGGAACCTTCAAACACTGTAGATGGGAATGTAAATTGGTACAGCCATTATGGAAAACAGTATGGAGGTTCCTCAAAATATTAAGACTAGAACTACCATATGATTCAGCAATTCTTCCTCTAGGTATTTATCCAAGGAATATAAAAACACTGATTCAAAAAGGTATATGTACCACTATGTTCATTGCAGCATTATTTACAATGGTCAAGATAGGAAAACAACCTAGTGTCCATCAATAGATGAACGAATAAAGATGTGGTATGTCTATACGATGAAATACTACTCAGCCATAAAAAAGATAAAATATTGCCATTTGCAACAAGGATGGATCTTGAGGGTATTATGTTAAGTGAAATAAGTCAGATGAAGAAGTACAAAAAACATGATTTCACTCATGTGGAATATAAAACAAAAAAGTTACAAACTAACAAAATAAAAACATATTCATAGATACAGATAACAGAATGGTGGTTATCGGAGGGGTAAGGGTTGGAGGGAGGGAAAGATGGGTAAAGGAGGTCAAATATATCCTAACGGATAGAAACTAGACTTTTGGTGGTGAGCATACAATAGAATATACAAATATCAAATTATAATGTACACCTGAGATTTATATAATGTTATTAACCAATGTTACCTCAATAAAAAAATCAAAAAATAGGCGATATACTTTAATAAATAATAAATTTTAAAGATAAATGAAATTAAAGGTGAAATATAGGATTTTTCAAATAAAAGCTAAAAGAATGAATCACCAGCAGAGCTGAATTACGAGAAATGTCAAAGGAAGTTCTTCAGACAGAAAGAAAATAATACCAGATAAAAATCTGAATCTACACCAGGAAATAAGGAGCACCAGAAACAGTAAATATCTGAGTAAATATAAGAGTTATTTTCATTTCTTTAACTTCTCTAAAAATATTATCTATTTAAAGTACATTGTGGGCTTATTGCTTATTTAGAATAAAATGTGTTGCAACAATAGCACAAATAATGGAAGTGGAGAAATGAAGGTATTCTGTTTTAAGGATCTTACAGTATATATGAAAATGTATTATTTCTTAAAGGTGTACTATATATATTGAAGTTGTATTTGTAAATCATAAGATAACCACTAGAATAATAAAGTGCTGAGTGTAGCTAATAAGCCGATAGGTGAAGATAACGTGAATATCATAAAAAATACTCAGTCCAGAAGTGGGCATGAAAACAGGGGTGGGGAGAGGAACGAGAACAGATGGGACAAATGGAAAATAAATAGCCAGATAGATTTAAATCAAAATATTTAGAGGTCATTATAATAAATATAAATGGTCTAAACACTCCAAATAAAAGGCCCCTGATAAGAGATTATCGGAACAGATGTTTTAAAAGACCCAACTATATGCTGTTTATATGAAAAACTTTAAACATAAACACACAGATAAATTAAAACAATGGGAATGATATAAAAAAGTTTTAACACTAACCAGAAGAAAGCTGAAGTGTCTATATGTTTCCCCTGCTATACAAAAGTAGAGCATTTTTATGAAACTGTGTAAACTAAAATGGCATAAAGCAAAGAAACAATCACCAGTAATTCATATTGAGCATTCCTAGATCCAAAAATAGCCCACCAAATCATACCAAATAACATCAAAAAAAACTAAACACTAACGTATAGTAAAAGCAGGAATGATATAATATATACACACGCTTCGAACACCCATCAATCCACTCAAAGTAGTAATAGATTTTCCATTTTATCCATTACTGGATGCCAACTACAAGAGACCCCTTTGCAAAAAGTTGATGATATCACTTATATGTGGGATACAAAACTAAAAGCAACAAATGAACAGGACAAACAGAGACTCATAGTCATACACAATAGACTAGTGGTTACCAGAGGGTAGAGGAAAGGGGGGAAGGGGGGAAG
>NW_011888952.1:2625016-2678884 GCF_000151845.1 Pteropus vampyrus
TAACCACTAGAATAATAAAGTGCTGAGTGTAGCTAATAAGCCGATAGGTGAAGATAACGTGAATATCATAAAAAATACTCAGTCCAGAAGTGGGCATGAAAACAGGGGTGGGGAGAGGAACGAGAACAGATGGGACAAATGGAAAATAAATAGCCAGATAGATTTAAATCAAAATATTTAGAGGTCATTATAATAAATATAAATGGTCTAAACACTCCAAATAAAAGGCCCCTGATAAGAGATTATCGGAACAGATGTTTTAAAAGACCCAACTATATGCTGTTTATATGAAAAACTTTAAACATAAACACACAGATAAATTAAAACAATGGGAATGATATAAAAAAGTTTTAACACTAACCAGAAGAAAGCTGAAGTGTCTATATGTTTCCCCTGCTATACAAAAGTAGAGCATTTTTATGAAACTGTGTAAACTAAAATGGCATAAAGCAAAGAAACAATCACCAGTAATTCATATTGAGCATTCCTAGATCCAAAAATAGCCCACCAAATCATACCAAATAACATCAAAAAAAACTAAACACTAACGTATAGTAAAAGCAGGAATGATATAATATATACACACGCTTCGAACACCCATCAATCCACTCAAAGTAGTAATAGATTTTCCATTTTATCCATTACTGGATGCCAACTACAAGAGACCCCTTTGCAAAAAGTTGATGATATCACTTATATGTGGGATACAAAACTAAAAGCAACAAATGAACAGGACAAACAGAGACTCATAGTCATACACAATAGACTAGTGGTTACCAGAGGGTAGAGGAAAGGGGGGAAGGGGGGAAGGGGGGAAGAGGGAGGTAGACAGGGTAAAAGGGGTCAAATATGTGGTGACAGAAAGAAATCTAACTATGGGAGGTGAACACAGAGTATAAATATACATATGCCTTACTGTTAAAGTGTACAGCTGAAATATTGGATTTCGTTAACCAATGTCACCATAAAAAATAAATAAAATAAAATAAAAAGTTTTAAAAAATTAAAGAGACCCCTTTGCTACTACTAGCAGAACCAACATTAACAGCTTTCAAGATTCTCTGTAATACACAGTACAAATGGTGGACACACAAGTTCAACACATGCGTAATGTCTTTCTTGATGCCAGTCACCACAATCAAAAAACTTAATTATATCCAGTTTTACACTAAGTGTAACACCCATATGAGCTCTCTTAGGCTTTTCTGATACCTTTGGACAGATCTTGCTAATAGATACACAAAACAAATTGAGATAAAACAGAGATGCTCACAGACAGTTTGAAGCTCTGGCAGCCTGATGCTGAGTGTGGTTCCCAGGAAAGGAGCTTGGTGGTGCCACTCTTGCAGTTCAGAGTGCATGCTGACTCGAATAGCTCCCTGCAAAAGAAATGATGAACACTAATTTTGCTTTTTGCCTTTTTTGTAAAGGGAAAATCCTCTTCACATTTCTTTCAGTTGGTGAAAGCAGGTACTAATGTACGTCTTTCATAAAGCAAAATGGTATAATGTGAACCTTCAAAGAACAGGGATACCTGTATTAATATCAGATAAAATAGACTTCGGAATAAGAATCTTATCAGGGATAAAGAGGGACAGAATAAAAGAGTCAATTCATCAAGATGACATAATAATCCTAAATGTGTATGTACCTAAAATAGAGCTTCAGAATATGTGGAAAACTGGCAGAACTGAAGAGAAGTAATCTACAGTTTACAGTTGGAGATCTCAACACTCCTCTTTCAGTGACAACAAGTAGGCCCCCAGAATCAGTAAGGTTAAAGAATATACACACAAACCTATCGTTCATTTGGACCTAATTGGCATTTATAGAACATTCTGCCCAACAACGCTTAAATGCATTCATGCGTATCTGGAACACTCATCAAGACAGACCAATTTCTGGACCCTAAAACAAACTTTAACAAATCTAAAAGAACTGAAATCATGTAGAACATATTATTTGATTATAATGGAAGTAAAGTAGAAATTAATGATAGATATCTAGAAAATCCTCAAATATTTGGAAATTTAAGCAATACACAATGAAATAATTTATAGGTCAAAGAAAAAAATCACAATAAAGATAGTTACCTGTAGGGGAAAAGGAGAAACAGAGTGAAGGAGACAGGAATGGAAGATATAGTCCTGCATGTACCTTGCCTGATGCCACTGATTTTGGAACCGCATAATGTTTGATAATTAACAAAATAAAATCTTAAATTAAAAAAACCCTAAAAACTTTTTTAAAAATAAAGTAATTTTAGTTATAAAGTCATGGCATAATCACACGGTTAGTAGTAACTATAATACTCTTATTTTGAAAGTATAAAGGTTATTTTGTTGATGCAATTAGAAACCAAGATTATTAGGATAAAGAAATGAATGCATAAAACTCTAGAAGTGAAAACACACCTTAAATTTTATTTGGAAATAACAGTATAAAAATGGTTGATTTGAAGCCAGAGGCAGGAAGGACATGCCCAAGATGAGCCCAGGATTTCTTATTGGGACAGAAAAAAAGGAAGACTTTTAAAGGAAAACTACTTAAAGAGGTTTTTTTTGACTCAGTCCCATGGTTTTTGTGGGCTTTGTTTGTATCCTGATTCAAACAAACCTACTATGTATTTTATCAACTCATCATGGAAGCACTGAAAATAAGATTATAATTGACTGAAACACTTATGTAAAAAAATCCATGAGTTTATGATAAGAATAAAACTTTGAAGGTTGCTAGAATACCAACCTTATTTTGAAAATTAGCAAACAGGAAAAAAATTGTGTATCTAGCCTTTCCAGTACAAACTGTATATCAAGACAATAAAATAATTGCTGAAAGAAAAATGCTAATAAACATAGAAACAAAAGAATTTTAAAATCACCCTCTGTAATCCCAAATAATAGATGTAGACAACAATTATAAATGGTAGATAAGTCCATTAGGTGAAAAGTTGATGGGGAACTTTAAAATGAACAGGATTATGTAACAACATGTAAACCCACAGATAAATCTTATTCTTAAAATTTCATTCAGTAAAACTAGAACCACCAGATACTGTAGGCCTTGTAATGCGATTCAATAGTAAGTATGCAACACCAACAAGGAAGTATTCTTGCCTAATTCTAACAAAACTACATCTCTAGTTGTAACTACCAGTTTACAAAATGCAGGGAGGAGAAAGGAACAAGTTAAACGACAGTACAAGGAAGTGATCAGCAAAGTCCAGAAGGTGAGAAATCATATAGGACAAAGCCTGTTTGGTTTTTGGGGGGGTTTTTTTGTTGTTGTTGTTTGTTTGTTTTTTAAATAAATGGAATGAAAGAAAGGATGAGCAAGTAAGGGAGGCTACTGTAGAATAAAAGAGACTTAAAAGATACATCAACCCAAGGTGGGCTTTGTTTGTATCCTGATTCAAACAAACCTACTATGTATTTTATCTATTAAAGATACATAGAGAAGTTTTTAAGGGTGAAATTACATGATTGCTGAGATTTGCTTTTACATTATTCCACAAAAAGAAAAAAAAACTGTGTAGGGGATAAATAGTTGAAGCATGATGTTAGTAAATGTTGAAGTTGATGGCAGATACTTGGAGACTCAAATTACTTTTTTTGTTTGAAATTTTCCAAAATAAGAGGTTAAAATATATACTTAAAGAGTTTATCTGCCATATAGCCAAATTTTCTGCTGGAAGCAAGCCTTATTTCATAATCAGAATGTAACTGCCAGAGATACTTGTTAAAATACAGATTCTGGGGCCTCACTCCAGACCTACTGCATCAGAATTGGAGGATGAGGCATAAAATGATCTTCATTCTTATAAGCTTCCCCCATGAATCCACTGCAGCTCAGCATAGGTCTGCACCCAGTAGTTGAGATTATATGGTCATAAAAGCCTCCCCTTGAGATTTCATTGGCTCTTAATGGTCCCTAGGCTAAGGCCATACTACCAGCAACTCTCTGAGAACAGTTTCAGTACAGTGGTGGAGATAGGTGTCAAGATACCAGGTTTTGAGGGATTAGTACACAGTATGGCATAGAATACAGGGAAAGAGAAAGTATGCCTGGAGATGGTAGCATGAGGAGAAGGGAGGGCTGGTGTAAAATAAACTTTTCTAGAATTAGAGACCTGGGTATATTTTAAAGCTCAGGGAAGATGTTGGAAAGATTAAAGACAGGGAAGACAAATTGTTGGGGCTCCAGCCCCACAATGGCAGTAGAACAGGGAAGCCCCAGTGGGAGAGGCTTGTTTCCATCAGCAAGAGAAATGAAGAACCAAGCATGGCTAAGGTTATGGAAGTTTTAAGAGTGACACCCATGATTATCTGATAGAACTGTGTTGTCCAGCGCAGTAGCCATGAGCCACATGTAGCTACTGAGCACTTGAAATGTTGCTAGTCTGAATTGGTGTGTGCTGTACAAATAAGACATACTGGACTTTGAAGATTTAGTAAAAAGAAATCCAGTGTTAAATATTTCATTAATCATTTTTATATTGATTACATGTTGAACTGATGTTAGATGTATTAAAGTGTATTATTAAAATTTATTTCACCTGTTTCTTTTCACATTTTTAATGTGACTTCTAAGAAATTTAAAATTACATATGAGGCTCTTATTTGAGGCTGACATGATATTTCTGTTGAACAATGCTGATCTAGAAGTTATGGAAGCCAGAACTATGAGAAAAAAGAGACCCCACCAAGAAGTCCTATCTCAAAAAATAAAACTTTCTACAACCCCAGAATCTGCCTCATTCAGACCAAGGTTTAGCCAAATAGGTAGGGAAAAAAATGCTTGCTAAGCCAACTAATTATCAGTACAAATGAAATTATAGTGGAAAGTATATAAAAACAATTTGTTCTCAGATACCATTTACATATAGCAATTAATTAATGAGTGCTTCTCATCCATTCATTAAGGTAGGCCCTCAAGGCCCTGCAATGGGAAGGAAATCACCAACCAGCAAGCAATCCAGAGAAAGCATGCATATTGAAGCACCTAAGTTCTGAGGAAGCTACAGAACAGGGAGGTGCCAAACTGGCCTTGGTAGTGCCCACACTTGAAAGGAATGAAGAAAGTGAATCAGGGAACGTTGGTCCTTTCCCCAAGTCACACGGTCTTCCTCCACACTCCTCCCGGTCCAGCTTTGCGTGCATTTCCCACCCCAGGTTTGTCCCCATTCCACAACAGTGAAGTACTTTCTGGGTGCCACCTCCCTCCTCCCTCAGTGGTTCTGCCATCTGTCAGATCTCCCTTCCTCCCCCAACCAGCCTCGACTCTGTGCTATGTGGCCAGGGTAGTTTCCATTACACAGGCCACCTCTCTGTTCTCTAATGATCACACAGGAGTGTGGATGTTTGCTTGCTGGTGATGTTATCAAAGATCAACACTGGCAGCTCTTGCCTCCAGAGGCCTCCCGGGTTAGGGTTAAGCAGAGGCTTCATGTCTCAGAGGGTACCTGGTTACTATAGCTTGGGTTTTGGGGTCTTTTTGGAAGAGGGTGCCTCTAAAAAAAACTTCAAGTCTTTGAGGGTTCAGATTTCTCTCAGCCCTTCACCATCAGCCCTTTCAGCCCCAGAGAAAAGAGGTATAAGGTCATGTGCCTGACAGGGTGAAGGGCTCCTGGCAACATGCTTACACTCCTAGGACTAAATGAGGGACTCCACACTCACCCCCACCTCACAGCTGGTGAGGAAATGTTTTTCAACAGAAGGTACTTAGTCTTTCATATTCTACTGAGGGGCTGTCCAGCCCCTTCTGTGTCTCACTGTCCCTAGCATCTCTCTACAAGGGTCCAGTGCCTTCTGAAGTTGAACTTCAAATCGGGTGGTCATTTGACAATTAGTAGTTCTATTGCCTCAAGATCCTCCTGTTTCTCTGCCCCAGTCCCATCCTGCTTGGAGCACAATGACTTTCCTGGATACCATGTTCGCTGTGGAAGCAGGATGGTATGTGAGAGAGAACACTGGAGTAGGAGTTAGGAACCTAGGTGGGAGTCCCAGCATTGCCACTGATAGCTGTGTGGCTTTGGGGAAAGTGTGGCCCATTTGGCATTCAGTTTTTCTTCCAGTGAAATAAAAGTTTCAGCATCCTAGGACCTTAAGGTCTTTCCAGCTCTTTCATTATCCTATGTTCTGTCACTCCTCTGCTTAAGAACCTTCAGTGGCCTCCCTCCTACAGATAAAGCCTGAACTCTTTGTGCTAGCACCTTTCAACGCAGTGCATAACCAGACCCAGAACCGCCTTCTAGGCCTTTCCTTATGACCCCCTCACACAATCGCCACCATCCTCCGAGCCACCTAATCTTCTCACCGTTGCCCCATTCTATATCCGTGCCTTCTGTTTGTTCACTTCACTCACGCCGCTCTGCTTACAGCGATGCCCTCCCTTCAAAGACCTCCTCCATTTTTGCCATCTGCCTCTTGCATGGAGCCTGAGCCTGAAACGAGTTTCTCCTTTGAAATGTGAGAACGTCTCTGTAGACAACTCATTTAGCCCTTAGGAATCACTGCCCGGGCATCCAATTAGATGAAGCACTCCAGACAGTGAAGGAATCCCTCATAATGTTATTTAACTCTTCATCTGAGAACATAGGACTGCGGCATATGCTTGCAAGCCCTGTAGTCCTGGTACAAAAATACTTGTCATCTGCATGATACTTTACAAGTTATAAAGGATTTTTCATCCATCACCTCATTCAGTCCTCAAAGTCACTTGGAGAAGCAGCCCTGACACAAGGGGGATTATTACTGATTTGCCTAAAGCCAATCAACTTATGAGTAGTTACCTGTGCCAGTACTAAGTCACAGCTCTTCTGCCTCCAAATCTAATCTGTTCCCTCTCGGAACCTGGCTGAGGGGAGCGGAAGCAAGTCCACATGTTAAGAAACACCAAGCCTAGCACAGTCATCATGCATCACCCAGAGGGACTGACTAAAGGTTAGCCACTGATTGAAATGATCCCTATGCCTGCTCCCTAGAATACAGTTAGGAGCTTGTGCTACTGCCCATCCCAGCAGTTTCTTCATCTGTAAAATGGAACTTCCCTCACTGGGGAGGTATGAGAATTATATGAACTGGACTCCAGAGGTTTGTGGGAGCAAGAGCAGCATCAGTCACAGAACAGCAAGTGTGGGATCTGAAAAAGCTCTTGGAGATCTAGTGACGATAACCTCATTCTATCCAGGGAGGGAGGGAGTTTCAGAAAGGGGAGCAAGCCAAGGTCACAGAGCAGCAAAGCTGGCCCGGAACCCCCCAGCCACTCCTCTAAACCAGGGCTGGGCCCACTTGGGGACAGCTGGAACAGATGGGCCACCCCAAGCCAACCCAGCAATCTCTCAGGGCATTTGACCCCCATTGTTGATTTCTATCCACAGGACATGAGCATTTTTAGTTCCCAAGGAATGTAAATTAGTCCCTGGAAGCTAGGCTGCCCTGAGATGAGGTTGCTGGTTTAAAACAAACACAGGGCTTCCTATATAAGGACCAAACAGCCATCAGGCACCACCTCCGCCAGGAATCCCAGGTAGGCACCCTTTCTCACTCTGTGTGTGGGTCTGCTTTGACTGCTGGCCATTCGCAGGCCCATCTGAACAAAGGGGAGGTTGCACAGCCTGGGCTTAGGAGCCACCCCAATCCCCCCCATATCTCTTGGTAACCTTGCTGGTTCAGCTTCATCATCCCTGTTAAAAAAAACTTGGCTCAAGCTCCTCGGAGGCTGGGACAAACCACATGGGGCATCCCACTAACAAGGGTTTTGCCCTGAAGGAAGTCTTGGAAGAGAGCACACACATTCTTCCATTTGCTCCTACCTTGGTGAGGGGGACAGAGGGAGCCCCTCTGGCAGGAGTGAGAAGAGCTTCTCTATTCAGCAGCTGCCATCCCAGGTCAAAGTCCCTCACCTTGACTGCTAGGCTCCTACCTAGAGTTCTGAGGCATGAGGAGAAGAGGGGAGGGGAGGGAAGGGTATGCTTCCTGGAAACTGTCTCCTCCAGACCCATCTGTCCTCACCCAGCTGAAACCATGCCCTCCCTGGGGACCATCTGCAGCCTGCTGCTCCTCAGTGTGCTCTGGGTAGACTTGGCCATGGCAGGCTCCAGCTTCCTGAGTCCCGAACACCAGAAAGTGCAGGTGAGATCTCTCCCCACAGAGCCCCACATTCTGACTGGGGTAACTCTTTCCAGCCCTGCCACATAGCAGTCGGCTGTTATGACCTGGGCAGTGGTTCAACATCTATGGACTTCAGCTTTCTCCTAGAGCACAAAAGAGGACTCTGGGTCTGACCATAGGCCCACACCTCTCTCTGCTTCTAGGAAGATATGGGTGCTTAGGGCCCTAAAGAGAACACCTTCTCTCTCCAGCAGAGAAAGGAGTCCAAGAAGCCACCAGTCAAACTACAACCCCGAGAGCTGAAAGGCTGGCTCCGCCCAGAAGATGGAAGTCAGGCGGAAGCGGCAGAGGATGAGCTGAAAATCCGGGTTGGTTCTTCTGTAGTTTTATGCTTTCATGGCAGTGGAGGGGATGAGGGAAGGGGAGGGCAGGTAGAGATGGCTATGAGCAGCAGCCCACTTACCAGCTGCTCAAGAAATGTAAAATAGCATGAAAATAGTTGACTCTGCACTGAGTTCTACAAGATCTTTCCCATCAAGAGGCAAATGTCTAAGAGAAGTAACATCGCTCCAACAGAATGGGAATGTGCAAGGAGTCACAGGCAGAGGAGAGAGGTGGGTGTTAGCAGATGCCAGGTGATTTCAAAGGGTGCAGCAAACAGGGCGCCCAGAGATAGACATCCAGGAAGACACAGTTGGTCATAGACTGAAGCATTTCCCTGTGGAAAACATTTTGGTTGGCTCAGGGGCCTCTTAGACCTTACCTGGGTCTGGAGTGCACCAAGACCGCACACTGGACAGGCCAGTTACTGCTAGCCAGGCTCTGGTGGCCAGCACTCACTGAAGTTTATTTGAAATGAGGACAGGCCAGTCAGGCTTCTTTTGGCTCTGACAAATCTTGCATGGGACAAGAAAATAGTTTAGAGATAAATGGAGGACTAGGAAAGAGAGGGAGTAAAGGGGTTTTATAGGGTTATTTAGGTAACCTTCCTAAAAGGCTAGCTGTGTTTCAGGGGATGGTTCTGACAAGCATTTAACCAATAGACACCTCCATGCAGAGGAAACAGAATTCTCCCTGGGTGATACTTAATATTGGCAAGTATTGTACTCCTGTGCCTGTGTCCAATGATATCGTTTACAAACTTTTACCCTTATTATATATCATATAATCGCTATAACAACCAGTCAGGTAAGTAAAGCTGATTTTATTGCCCTCATTTCATAAATGAGGAACAGTTTAGACAATGAACTCACTTGCCTGAGGCGCCACAACCAGTGTGTGGCAGAGGTGGGACTTGGGGTCAGGGCTAACTTCAGTCCCCCAGCCCTCTCTTCCTTCTTTCTGGTCTGGCAAACAGAGTGGACCGTGGCCTACAAGTGCCTCTCATTCATCTCTTCTGGCCTGAAAAAAGAAGCTGAAGTGTGTCCTGCTTTGGCCTCCCTCTAATTACACACTAGCTTCTTCTCCTGCCAAGGATGAAGTCCCCAACCCATGCTCTCTCTGACCCTCACCGAAATCTAGAAGTGTTCTCAGGCACTTCCCTCACACCATGTGTTGAGACCTCCAACCTACCACAATCCCACTTGATGGCCTGCATAGCCTTAAACTAAAATCGGGGAATTTTCTTGATGAGATTGCCAGCTCTAGCCAGCTGGTACTTACCCCAGCCAGATTAGCTCTGCTGAAGAGGTTTTGGTGGCTGATAACTCAAGGCAGGGCTGGGACAACTATAAGTTTCCAGTTTCCATGAAGGCTAGCCTTAGAAGAAATGGTCCACACTGCCTCAACTAGAACCAGAAGTCTGAAACACCAGAGGCAGAGTGGGGTGGAAGGCCTGCAACATTGGCAGCAGAGCTCTGGACGTGCTTCCCAAACCCCTCCTGTCCTAGGGTTCCACCTCTCATGGTAAGACCCCCCTCTTCCCCAAAATGTTTTCCTCCTAAAATCGAGTTCAGAGCTGGAAGGCTTTTGAAACCAAGTCCTATCCACTCTCCCACTCACCTCCAACTGAACAGATGAGACACTGAGGCCAAAGGGCTTTTTCAAATCAGCTGAAGCTGATTTCCCAACCAGCAGTTGCAATGTTGCCTCACAGTTGCCGCTGCCGCCCAGTTCCAGCCAACAGGTCCCTGGATTGGGTTCCTAAGAAGTCTGTTCAGGTGATTTGACCACCCCACATTAGCCACAGGGTGAAAGAAAAATGATTCTTTACTGAAGGGAAAGAACGGGAAGGCCCAAGTTTCCTAAAAAATGCATCAGGTCATTTCCCACTCACTCCAGCCTCACAGTGGCGACTAGGAGGGGAAGGTAAATTTTTAAAAAAGAGCAACGGTTATTGTTTCAAAACTTCTCTGGGCATGTTTGCTCACCTGTAAAATAGAAATAATAGTGGTGTCTGCCTGGTGGGGAGGAACCAAGGGCTCAATACAAGAAGGTGCTCAGCCTGGGCTAGCACAGGGCAGGGCTCCACACTGGGTGCTGCCGCAGCCCACGGACTAGAAGAGGTGCCAGGGCTGTTGGATTTAAGAATCCTGCAGTCTAGTCTGTGGCCACCAACCCATCTCAGGTCTTGGACAAAGTCATTTAACCTCTCTTGGTCTCTGCTGCTTTATCTGAAAATGGGGATAATACCTCTTGTCTGGAGGGCAGGAAGCAGAAGGACCAATGACTGAGGGTCCATTCCAGCACCAAGATTCCTCCATTGACTCATTCAGACATCTGTGACCAACATGGCTGGGTACTGAGGCAGCTGCTGGATGAACAGAGCTAAAGATACAATCTCTGCTCTCAAGGGAGAAGATAATGATGTAGTTGCAAAAAGAGCTCTTTCCCATTTCCCTAAAGCTTTTAGCTACAATAAATCATCTCACAGAATGCCGAGAAAGTAGGGAGAAAGGGGTGCTCTCCCTGAGGAAGAAATGGAGGCAAAGATGAAAGGACTTGGCTCAAGGTATCTTCTTCGAATAAGGTCAGCTTCCTGACTTTCCACAGAATGAGGAAAGGCCTGTGCATATAAGAGGAAGAATGCCTGGGAAGGGGAAAAGAGGTGGAGGCAACAGAGGGGGCAGAGACCATCACCCAAGCTAGTGCTATGTACACCAGGTGAACCCACTACCCTCCAAGTCTCCAGAGCCACCAGGACCTGAAATCCCACCATTGGCGATTCCATTAGTGATTCAACCTTGTCTTCCAAAATTTGCAAGGAGTGGAGTACTTAATCTAGGGGCCCCAAGGCTTTTATCAGCAACCTCTTTCAAGGTAAAGGAAGAATGCAGGGTAAATCTCTTGGAGATGAGGTGGCAGGGACAGTAAGAACGGGCCTAAGAAGGAAGAGTACCCTGGCCGAGCTGTCCCTCAGTGGTGTTTGCTGAGTTGGCAGGCCCTTCCTCCCTCCCCATGACGAGACCCTGAGAGCCAGGGACCTCTTTGGGGATGGGGGTATGTTTGGGGCATGAGTGAGAGGGTATGACCTGCCATTTCCTGGGTTCTCCCTGCCCCTCCTCCTAGTTCAACACCCCCTTTGATGTTGGAATCAAGCTGTCAGGGGCTCAGGACCGTCGGCCTGGTCAGGTCCTGGAGAAGTTTCTTCAGGACGTCCTTTGGGAAGAGGCCAGTGGTAAGTCCTTGCTCAAGTCAAGTCAATTCAGTTTCCTTGAAGTCCCAAATGTCAGCCTACATATACTATGAGTGACACAAGAGTTTTCTTTCCCCATCCCACCTCTTAAAAAGAGCATCTAATTCCTTATTCCCAAATATCAGCAGGAGAGTGGCTCAGAGCAAGTTGAGCAGTCTTTGTATTTGAAGAGTGCACTATGTTCTAAGAACTAGCACATAAACTAGCTGTGGGGCCCCAGTGAACTCCAATTTCCTTAACCATAAAGTGGAGCTAACGACCATTGTGAGTATAAAATTATTTGGCTTAAAGCACCTTTATTGTATCTTTATTTAATAAACAAAAGAAATTAGTGTGAAATCATGTTCAGAATATGCTCTTTCAGAATAGGTTCTGCAGCTAGTGAAGTTTTTTTGGTTGTTTTGAATCCCTTCTTGCCTTGTATAAAGATACCACCCAACTTTTTCCTGATTGAGGAGGCAAACACCTGCCTTTGGAAGCACACTATAATATGCAAAGCACTTCCTGCACAAACATGGCATAACCCCCACCACACCTACCACGTGACATAGGTGGAGATTAGTGCTCGGCCTATGGTGCAGATAAGGAGACCAAGACTCAGAGAAAGTCTGCTCAAGTCACACAGTACACACTCCAAGTCAGTGCTTCCTTCCCATTACAACATACCCCCTCTGATGTCACCATTGTGGAAGAAAAGCCATTTTGAATGGCACTGGCCAGACAGCAGACTCAGAATTTTGACTTGGCCTCTTGTTTTTCAGAGGTTCTGGCAGACAAGTGACCATCCACAAGACCAGATCACCTTTGGTTTCCTCCCATCCTTAGAAGAGCTCACCTGGCTTTTAGATTGCTTCTACAACTGTCAGCTTTGAGTGATACAAGCTTAGGAGCTGAATAAATGTTCAAACTGTGTGCCGAATATTCAAATTAGAATTATTTCACCAAAGAGGGAAATTTCACATTTCACTGGGGGGGCGGGGGACCACCTTGGTCTATGGGAAGAGGAAAAAAAGATGTGTAGCAAAGCAGGTGTGAATGCTTAGAAAACCCAACTAGACCAACTCATACAAGCAGATAGGTTATTGGGGGATGTGTGGCAGGAGGAGGAAGGGAGAGGGGAGGGGGGAGAGGCGGGAGAGAGGGAGAGGGGAAAGGAGGAAGGAAGAAGACACTGTTCCTTTAAATATCAGGGATTCCTGAGTGCATCAAAGTTGCATTGAGAGTTTATCAACAAGGACTGTGTGGGCAAAGAAACTGCGGGTAACATTATCAGACCTAACCACCATTGAATTAACATTCAAGATCAGAACAGGATGCTGGGAATGCCAAAGCATGAGTCTGAAGTTGTAAGTAGAGTGCTAACAATGGCTAATTGCCACTGCTGAGCAGGGCTGAAATAACTACTTGTCCACTACTGAGGAGACCTGGCAAATCAGATGCTGTCTCATGTGGGCAAGGCTGGCCATTGCCTTTGTTACTTCATTGATACCAGGTAGGTTCCCAAGACATTTCCAACTCCAGCTCAGCCGAAATGAGCCTTGATCCTTAAATTCCACAACTTAATTCCAGTGAACCCACTTCTCCTGGGAAGAATATCATTTATCAGTCATTTACTTTAGTGTGAATATGTGAACTGATTTCTGAGAGCTGATGATGATGGATTGGCGAATCACTAAGGGGAGGAAAAGGCAAATGAAAAAACTCCAAAGAAAAGCAGTAAACCCGCCCGGTCAGACATATGAATGCCTATTAGAAATATATAGGACACCCCTCTGCAGAGAGTTGGTGATATCCACAGTCTGGAAAAAACTATCACAGAGGGCTCAAGGATCCAAGCATCTTCTCAAGCAAAATTCTGGCCACCTGGCACTCAAGGTACAGCCCTACAAGCACTAACCACTGATCAGACTTAACAGGCACACCAAAACCTAAGAGCCAACCCTCGAGGAACTGCATGTAGTTGGTGGAATGTCACCATCAACCGGGAACCTCTTAGAAATGCAGAATCTTGGAGCCCACTATATCAGGATCTGCATTTTAACAAATCCCCAGGCTATTAAATGGCTGATCAAAAGTGGCCTGGAGGGATCTGGGTCCCACTCTGGCAGCTCAGCACATCGCAGAGCCAGATTGCCCCACCTGGCATAGAACAGTTATTGACTTTCATAAAACTTACAAAATTCAGACCTGGCCAGGTGGGGCACTCAACAAAACTGCAAACACATAAAAAAGTTGTCCTGTTTCTTCTCTCACTTACCTTCTTCCCATCGCTCTAGTCTCAGCTGTTGAGTCCATGTCCATCTGTTGGGCAGACGGCACGCACGCACACACACACACATACACACACACTTCCATTGTGCAGATAACTACAGACACCTGACTATATGACTATACAGTGACTTAGATCACCGAGTCCTTGCTTCTGAAAGCATCTGCCTCCAAGCCTCCGTAATGATCGTAGATTGAACTGTATTATCACCATTAAGGAATTTAAGGTATTGGAGAGCAGGTGAAAACCAAGTTGGGGAAGTGGGAGAAAGTAGCAGCAGAGGGAAATGACCTTCTTCAGCCCCCAGATAGCCAGCCCTCTAGCACTGAGGCCTCAACTAACACTGTCCTGGAACTTAACCATAGGCCAGCTCTACTATTCAGTAGGGGCACAACCCTGGTTACCAGTAACCATGCCAACAGCCCTCTACTCAAAAGCTAGAGAGGAGGATCCAAGGCTCAAGCATGATTAAAGTTCCCAAGAAACCAGCCACTGACCTGGTGAAGCAGCAGCCATGGACTGGGCTCAGGGAATGATGAGTGCCAGGCCCCAGCAGGAATGTCAGTCATCTGATGCTTCCCCCCAACAAAGACAGAGACAAAGACTCCTCTTTCAAAGAACACAAGCATTCTCTTCTACTTGCCTAGGTCATTCACTCAGGAAACAGCTGTTGAACACCCACTTGGACCAGGCATTCTCACTTGGGGCTGGCAGCATGGTGTGGTGGAAAGCTTCAGACTCAGATCCAAACTGAATACAGCTGTCTGATCCAGACCAAAACACTGAATTTCTCAGGTTCATCAAATGTAAAACACCTACCTCCCTGGGTTACTAGGGATTGGACACATGTCTCTCGAAGACACCTGGCACGTAGTAGGCATTCAATTATTCTAACAGCCTTCAGCTACTGCATTCCTGCTGCGCACCAGGCGTTGTTCTAAATACTTACATGTAATTAATGTAATTTCAGTTAATTTGCAAAACAAGCCACTTAAGAGGGAGAAAAGTGAAATTGAGAGAAATAAAGTAACTTTCTCAGGTCACATAGCAAATACATTGCCCACTCATATCCAAAGCTATAGTGCTCAAGTTCATGCTTTTCATATTCTACTGCCTATCAATGTTACTTCTCTTGCCCTACTACTTAGGATCCACGGAATTCCTTTGTTTTTCATTTCCCTTCATAATACACTGAGTCAACTTGGAGTGAGTGAGGACCATTTCAAAAATTGGCAGAAATAAAATTATCAAAGGAAAACAGAGGACGCATTTGAGAAAATGTAGCGTTTCAAACATGGTCCTATGTCAGCCTTATTAAAACGACTCCTCCATGTATCATTAAATGATATCACTAAAGTTTCTGTGAATGAGGTATATTTATTTATCCCTGAGGTGAGCAAGGTATTTGCTGGAGAAAAAAATTCTCATTATAAAAGGACTTTTGTGTTTTATGATATACCTAGTACATCAGTATAGTAGCACATGTATTTAACTCATCATACTCTTACAGGTGTGGCTCAGAAATTCTCTTAGGGTAACAGGAAAACAGAAACTCAAGCTTAGCCACCCTCCTTAATCTGAATCCACTACCAAACATCAGTGACAAATGAGTGTTCATAGGGATCACAGGGGCTGGATGGCAACTGATCAACAGTTCTGCTGCTGCCATCTCTGACAGAGTTTGCTTAATCGCTTAATATTTCAGTGACCATCTGCCCTTATTTTATAAAAACAAGTGACACAAAAATGAAAGTGTTGGCAGCAAATAATTAGTATTGGTCCCAAACTTAATACAAAAAAAACGTAAATGCCAGAAAGGCCAAGAGAAGAATTTCAGCCACAAACAGACACAGTCAACTGTGCGTTCAACTGAGAAGGAACTGAGCCAAAGTGAAGGAATATACTAAAAATGCATAGTCAGTGACTGTATCTCACAGATTAGGCAGCAAGAGATTTCAAATTTGTTTAGCATTCTCAAATTTGTTTAGCCTTCATTTTGACAGATTACTTTTGACTTGTGCACATGTGTTCAAAAATACATTAGTACAAAATTAAAGGACTAACTGCAAGTAATGAAACAATTTTCTCCAAAGTTAACCCAGAGGAATCAGTTCACAGTCCAACGCCCACAGTAGAACAGATGCATCAACTCCACACCTGTGTACTTGATTCTTCTTCCTTCTATTGCATTGCTCTGGGAGGTGGAAAAAAGGGTTATCTATGTACTTTTCAAAGGAAGCAGCAGCAGTACATCTGAGTTCTCAGGCAGTAAAATGAAAGTTAATGCTCAAAGGTAGCAGAACTTCTAAGAATGTACCATGTCTTTTTCCAGTATAATTTTGCAGAGAGACAAATGAATACTAGTGAGAATGTCTCGAGACCTTTGGGATTCTCAGGTTACAAAGCCGGCCAACAACTGAACCATGGTTTTCACTCTGAGAATTCTAAACAAACGTGGAGAGCATGTAGTTGGCTGAGAGTCCATCCTTTATTTTCAGAAGCTGATGGCCAGAGGTGGGGGTAGTACAGAGGCATTCCAGCAGCACAGCAAAAACAACCAAGTCACCAATCCAAAATCAAAAACATTGCCAACCAGCTTTCACGCCCCCAATGTAGAAATGATAATCCTAAATCCTAGAAATAAAAGTATATAGCACCTTGTGCTTTACCTTGGCAGAAAGGCTGCACAGGCTTGGAGACATCCATTTAGTCACCACTTTTAATCCCCTAATGCAGGACTAGTTGGTTTCCCATGTAGGCAGTAGTGACTTTTAGGGCTTGTTGTGAAGGAGATGGATATGCTGCAGTATATTTGGGTGACAATAAAGCACTCTGAAATACTTAGCAGTCCCCCAAATCTTCCAAGCAGGAGAACAAGCCCAATTCCTCACACTGCCAAATTTGAGGCACAGACAACACACAGCTAATCCACAGAACATCAACAGTGAATTAAGCCCTACTTCCCAGCCCAGAACGTGTACAAGGGCAAGACAGAAATACCAGGCACAAAAAATGTTAAGTCATTTCCTTTTAACTTACAAGGCTCAAATGTGCCTTCCAAAACGACCTAAAGAAACTCAGCTAAGTGATGAATTTTACAATTTAAGCTACTGGCCTCCGAGAAACACACAAGGGACTCAGGGTGGCGTGTCTCACTGCAAGAGACTGGGGTAAAGGATCCTTTTGGACAAAGTATAGAATGTCTTCACACTTAATCCTTGACTATTATAACCTTCCAGGGCCTGTAATGAATATACCTTTACAAGGCACCAGCACAGAACAGAACACAGCTCAAGACTTGAGATGACCCAGCTGCTCAAAGTCAAAGGAGAGCCTCTAACTTTGAACATGGAGAAAGGACATAGAGGAAGCAAAGGCAAAGGAGATGTCCCCATGAATGGGACTGAGAGCCTTACAGACACCAGGCTTGCTTATTCGGAATAGGAAATAGAACATGGCTGACTGGCCTCATCAGGGCTTTGGAGAATTAAACTGGTTTACCTCTCAACCTGGGTGGGGCACAAGAGGGGCTATCACATGTGATGAAACAGGAGTATTTCTGGTCCAGCGTTCCAGGAAAAGGGGGCAAATATGGAACAAAAGGCAGCTGGAATCCCAACAGCAGACAAGCAGGTAACTTCTGCTGCAAACTACATCCTTATCAGTTTAACACTCTGCAGCCCTGGGGGCATCAATAAGTGGGAACACCTTCTTTGGGGTCCTCTTCCTCAAGGAGTCCTCTTCCTTGAGTCCCCCAATCTATCTGGATTTCCATTAGCCAGGACTTTCCCTGGACAATTAGGGGCCCCTGAAATGATGACAGTGGAACCAGCGAGACCAGCAGCTGAGGTCCTTCCACCTGTGCCAATGCAGAGTTGATACAGCAAGAGCCAATATGAAGTTATCTGGAGAAGGACGGGGGATGACATCACTGGTAGCAGGAAAATAAACCTCTAAAGACAGGTCTCCAGTGAAGGTCCTCCACAAGAGATTCCCCTTGGGAGTTCATTTTTAGAACTAAGAACCAGGAACCAAATTACACATTGATATGTGCTTAGACAAGTAGGAGGGTAACTTTATTCACAGACTGCTCAAACACACAGGCTGCCCAGAAGAGTAATTTGGATTGGCAAACTTGTTGCGCCCTTCTACCAACCTCTTTCTTCTTCCCTGACTGCCCTGGAGCATTGTGGCTGGGAGGCAAACCACCACCCCTCACCTTGCTCTACTGCACCCCATCCACCCACCCACCAGCCAGAAGCAGAAAGAAGCCTTATGACGAGGTTTCAAGGGAAACATCCTATCTCTGGTCCTGGTTTTCTCCATTCCAATGGGCTCTCCAAACACACCCTTGTCCTGGGACTCAGCCAGAGGCGAAACCCAGTCTATGTTCTGTCAGGCCACTGGTCATCCTGGAGGGTAGAGAAAAGGAAAAAGGTTCCAAACCAAGTTCGCTCAAGACAAAATAGGCTTAATGGTCACCCTATGTTTATACTCTCTATATTAAGAAAATATAGCAAAAGACATTTTTGTCCTGATTTTTAGAAAACATAAACATGAGTTTTACAACCTTCTATGGGAGACTCCTGACTGCACCCTCTCTGCTTAAAGATTGTAGAGGCGACTGGTGTTCTCACGCAGAGTAGCCAAGGTGCGGGAGAGCGGCTGATCTTTGACCCTGGCAATCTCTCGAACTGTATGCAAAGCCAGGCCTGGGTGGGCATACTGGCAAAGGCTTTTGGGAACCTGGAAGACATCAAGCATTCAGAACATCGCTGTGCCTTCTGTGTACAGTCATTACACAGAATTCCCTCCCCGGCCCTTCCCCAGTAAGGACCTCTTTGGGGCTACCCTGTAGAGACCCCTTTACCTGCAGGTGCAGGGAGAGTCCTAGTCATGGGGGGCTCTGGGTGAGCAGGGTCCCACGCTTCCTTGGACTACCCTCTACAGGGTAGGGCTTTGCACTGCCTGGAAGAGAGTGGTTACCCTTCAGCTTCTCAGCCCCCTAGACTTTTGGTTCTGCAGATCAACAACAAGGAGACATCTACATAGCCAAGGGTGGGACCTGAAAGTCACTGGGGCTCTGGCCCTGCCAACCTTGTAAGGGTGACCACCCACCTACCACCCTCTCTCCTCAGTGCCTCAACTCAGCCTGAAGACACTCCTACCTGTCGAGGAAGGAAGTAGGGGGCATCAGTTTCTACGATGATTCTCTCCAGCGGGATCTGTTTCAGAGCTTCCCGGGCCTCCCAGGCGGAGGAGTAAGTCAGGACTGCAGTGAAGCCCACAGACATGTTAGGAAAGTGCTTCAGCAGGGGCTCGATGACTGGGTAGCTGCCAGTGAAGCAATGCCTGGGAGGAGAATTCCAGATCAGCACTCTCTCAAAATTCCCTCTGCAGCAGCCCCCCAATTCCCACTAGACATATTATCCCTTTTAAATTATTTTCTGTGGATAAATTTCCAGAAATGGAAAGACTGCATCCAAGGGAAGGACTCCACAGTAAACACAGACAAGAGCTGGCTCCGACACAGTGAGACCCAAGATGTCTCTTGGTTAGTGATGCTCACCAATCAACCCAATACACTGCATAATACTATAGAGGCACTTGAAGTAATCACCACAAAGAATATACACCAACAGTACAGGGATAGGGTATGCTTATAATATGGAAAGAGAAGATTAAAAGCTGTGGCCCTTCTAAGATTAAAACTACAGTAGATAAAAATTACATCCATGTAGTGAAATGAACTCGAAGGAAAAAATAAAAATATCGGGAAGTGAATTTTATTCTAATTCGATGGCTGTCCATGCTCTTAGATATTGTTATATATATATATAACAATATATATATATATAGTTAACCAATTTGAAAATGCAGGGCTTTCTCCACCCACAAGCCCTCACTGCACCATCTTAGCCCCCATCTATGTACCACCCATTAGAATTCTTTTGAAGGCAGCCCAAAATAAAGCAATGAAAAACCAACCAACCAACTCACCCACCCACCCACCCAAAAGGGCCAAGTGACTATGCTTCATCTGTGGTGTATGCTATTAACAGTCATAGGCTTCGCTCTGCTTGGGTACCCAAAAGACAGTGGGCCTAGAGGACTGACAGCCCCATCCGCCTTCTGCCACCTGTCAAGACCTGTTTTGGGTTCTAGATTCCATTTTCTCAGTTAACACATCTTACCCATCTTGAAAGAGCCAGCCCAGGCATCACTTCCTGACCCCTTTCTAGCCAGGCTTAGCTAATGGCCCCTCCTCTGGCTCTCACAGCACCTTATGCCCACCTCAGCCCCCATGCTCTCAATGAAAGTCACCAGATGGCTCATCTGTCTCCCATAGCTCCTCCAGGTTGCCCCCAAGCCAAGCCCAGGACAGGCAAATGGCAGGAAATCAGAGTGTTTACCAAACTGAACTGAACTCCTAGTTACCTTTCAGATAAAACACATCCTGAACTTTAATGACCTTTCAAATTCAAAAATTTCTTTTCAAGTGCCCTGGAATGTTCTCTAAGTGCTAAGTCATTGGACTCTATAGCAGCCTCTCCTAAGATCAACAGTCCTAATTTCTGAGAACTGAGACTCTATTTTAGCATGCCACCCAGGACAGGGGACTTGAAATCCTACTTCTTGCTCATTGGTGATTTAGGGTATTAACTCAAACCATATGAAGTTGCCATTTTGTAAGTAAAAAATGGTCAAATATCAGAAATTTCATATGGTTCAACCTACTACTTAATCTTTAAAAAAATACTACATAAATACATAATATTATCCATGCTCTACTACTAAGTTTTTGTTTTTCCAAATAACATCTTAGACAGAGGGAAGCATTCATTTCATTTTGCCGCCGAAGCTCCAGTCTCCTAACCTATGGATCTTGTAGTCTGAGGGCACAAATTTTTTCATGATGCTTAGCAGATCTTCATCAGCTTCTCGGCAGTGAATCACCAAGGGCTTCTTTAGAGACACGGCCAGCTGCAGCTGTCTCTCAAATACCTGGGAGAAAACAAAGTAACAACACCTGCAGGTTAGGGCCACTTCAGAAGTGTGTGCCCCCAAAACAGCCAATACAATGGGCAGCCCCACTGTCTCTCATTCTGTATTTTTAAACTATACTGTATAATGGTACAATAATAGCTAAGGCTTACTACGTCTTACTACAAAGCCAGGTAGTGCTCAAAGCACTTTAGGTGCATTATAACTTGTAATCCTCACAAGTACCTGAGATACCGATCTTAGCTCACTGTGCAGCTGAAGAAACTGAGCCTCCGAGTTAAGTAACTTGCAGCTGGGAAGCTCTAGTGTCATCATTCACATTTGAACCCAGGTAGTCCACATAGCAACCACTACGCTATGCTTGTTTGGGGTTGCAGGAGCGGGGCAGAGCAGCGCTCAGGAACATAAAATACAAGTTAAATGTTCCTCTCCTCATCATCCCCACCTCTACTCCCAAGAGGTAACTACCTTCCACACCTTTTCCTATGCAAAGAGTTGCAAACATATGCACAATGCCTGGCTTTCAGAAGGTGCTCAAATATTTGTTGAAAGAACAAATACTAGACATATTTTCTTTACCCAACCAAAATCAGATATTCATCTAGGTGAATACCTAAAGATATACTATATTTTTTTAACACTAGCCATTTTTAAATATTCATTAGTAAAGTACACATATTTCTAATTATTTAAATTAAAAAACAGAATTTATTTTTTCCTCTAACAAGTTCAGGTTTAGAACAAAGAACAAAAACATTAATTCATTATAAACAAGTTACTTCATCTTATACTTAATGTTTCCATGAGTAGTAGTTTCAATTGTGGAATATAATTCATTTTTTATTTTTACAACATGTAAGATGCTTTTGGTAATTTGAGTCAGGTGATATTCACCTGAGAAAGACATTTTCAAGTCTAACACTTGTGCTACCTCTTCTCAAAACAGTAGCACTGAGCCAGTACCAATTCTGATATAACTCTTATTTAACTTGGGTTTTCAACTAAGGAAAATTACCTTAAGAACCAAAATCATAGAATGCATGGCAGGGGCTTTAAAGACAGGCTAATTCCAATATCCACAGCTGGCTGGATACCCTTCCCAACACACCTGCCCTCCTTGGACCCCTACAGAGGTAGGAAGTTGCAAGAGATTCTAATTCCGTTTAAGTCCTGCTTCCGAAAAATTATTCCTTAGGATAGTTAAACTACTACAGCCTTAGGGTGGAATATTACACAGCTGTTAAAAAACATATTTTTTTCAAAATACATTTAATTGAAACAGGAACATTTCCACAAGTGGAAAAATCATTCAAAATTATTTTTTTAATTTCCTAATTTCTTTTTTAAAAAGCATGTAGATATAAAACACATTTCCTTGATTCTCTGACAGGTGCTTGCGAGACGTGCCACCAACTGTCTCTTGCAATTCTCCAAGGGGACAATAACATCAAAAACATGTCTTGTAAAACACATCTGGATCTCAAAAATATCAAGATGTTAGAACTGTTAGCATACAGAAACTTGTGGCTGGATTGGACTATCTAGAGCATTTGTCCTCACCAGGAAAAAGAACAGGAGTGAATGAAGTGCAGATAAATTATTTACCCAGCATAATTGCTCTCTTCTGCCAGCATAAGCTCGAGTTCCCCACTGATCCATTATTTTCAGGGATGCCAGAGTTAATCAGTCTCCTGAGTATGGCCCCAGGCAACTCTTGCATACTTATTACTTCAATAATTAATTCCAGTGAAATACAAATAGACAGAAGCAGCCTCGTTCAGCCAGCCCAGGTGGGGAAGGATAGTCTATTCACCCTGGCTTTGGAACTCCAGAAACCAAGTGATTCTGATAATCATACCGGAAGTGTGAAACTCACAAACAGTCCCTCTTAGGAATTAAATAGGAAGGTAAACAGTTAAATTTAAGAGCACATAGATAAGGAAAAGTTAACAGTGGTGTGCTCTGAGTAGCGTGATAACTACTGATTCCTCCCCCCACCCATTTCTTTTGCTTTTCTCTATTTTTCAATCCTTCCAGAAAATATTAGGTAACAAAGACCAAGCTCCCTCTTATAACAAGCTAGGGCTGACACCTTCTCACTTGGCCAGATACCGTCCTTCCATATGCTTTTCTTCTTCCCTTCGCAGATAAAATATTCAGCAGGACACATCAAGAACCTGCCAACCACTCTGCTTTTAGGCAATACAACTCAATGCAGACATTTAGCTAGGGCAGTTGCTAGCCATCACTTCTCGTTTTGGTGCCCAAGTTTAGATTTACATCAACACCATGGCATCCACTTCCTCTGTCCAGCCTGGAAGTCTCCAGTGTTCTACAATAATATTTTCCTCTTCTGTACATGCAGCTCTGCCCTCCCCCTGCCAGCAGTTTATTTCCTCTGAATTGCCATTTTCTAGTCTCGAATCCCACTTCACTGAGCTAAATGATACCCACAAGATTCTATTTATCACCTATGCTATAACTTCAAGTTCACTCTGTTGTATGGAATGTCCTAGGTACCTCTATATGCAGATCTGATACCATGATGATTTAATAAAAGGAAGTTACTGTGAAATACTTAACATTTCCTGGCACACAGGAGGCATTCACTAAACATGAGCTATACAATTAAATGTAATACTCCTCTCCCACCTTCTAACCACCTTAGTGTACACATTTCTGAACTGTTCCTCTTTCCATACCACACCTGCCCTGAGCCATAGAAACCAGTTTGGAAAGCAGAATATTAAATATTTGTCTCTCAAAAATCAATGTTTTTCTTTCTTCAGATTTAGCTATTTTTCTATTTGTATTTGGCTAATAAATTACCACCTTGTCAGAAATTGTAAGCTTCCTAATGTTGGTAATGAAAAGGAACTTTGGATAGGCAAGAGGTTGTCTGAATGTACAAGACATACCTAATTCTGAATAGAAATACTATTTATACTAGAAACTCGTTAAAGTCAAAAACTGAAAACATTCATACAAATAAAATCTCACCCATCTGATGTAGATCTTCAAGTCAAAATCATAATCATCCTGTTCTTAATTTAGTAACATTAACAGGTCCTAGCAAACATCTAAAAGATGATTCTTTGGAAACATCTGAACATCTGACGTTTCTTATGGAAATGCTGGCATCCCAAATTCTGCCCGGCTGAAATCCACAGACATGCTCACTAAAGTTTGGAGCATACTGAGCATTCAGACCCAGACCTAACAGGTATCAAAAGGAACACAGCATACAACAAATTCAACCTGGCAATGTGGATAGTGATGGAGTAGGAGGGTCTTTCTTCTTGTCCTGTTCCTCCCTGAATCAGAAACTTCCATTAAAACGCTACAACTACTCCTACTCTGCCAAATCTCCATACTCAAAACATATTGGGAGAGAAAATATTAAGATGGTAATAGTTGTTATTTGTGATGAAATGAGAAATTATCTTCTTTATACCTTTCTGTATTTTCCAAATATTCTGCAATAGGCATATTTGACTTTAAAATCAGAATAAAAATATATTATTAAACTAACACAAAGTTTGTTGCTTCCAAAGAAAGAAGGAAATGTTTTGAGACTTCATCAGCCATAAGAAGTAACAAAGTGTTTATCCCTCATCTCTTACATAATAAAACTGAAAGAAATAGCTTGTAAAGAATTTTAAAAAATGACATCTGGATAGTCTGGATAAAAGCAATTAAATTTTTAGGGTTTCTAAATTCTTTAGTTCCAAAAGTAGAGAAACCCTTATTGTTAGATTTCAACAACAGGAATTAAAACTAAGCAAGCTAAAGAGAACCTCATTACCTTGTGCTGTTCTGGGACAGGCGTGGTGCACTTGTAAGAGTAATCCAGGCCCATTTCCCCAAATGCCACAGCCTTGGGGTGCCTTAAGGCTTGTAAAAGATTTCTTTCTTGACTCTCACTGTAATAACGTGCAAAATGAGGATGACAGCCAAAGGCCCCCCATACCAGATCTTCTTTCAATAGCTCCTCCCAGAGACAATCTGTCAGTGTCCTAGGATCACAGAAGTCAGAGATGCAGCCCTGAAATTCCTTAGGGAAGGAGCTGCTATAAATTTTTCTGAATTTGCTAAAGGTCCCTTTAAAAGACAACTTGGAATAGAGCATGTCCAAGTGACAATGGGTATCAATGAAACCCTCCTCTAGGCTTGGCTCCCGATGGTTCCTTGGCAGGGAGCTAGATGCACGTCCTTCACAAGAACGGGGTGGTGTCTCCTCCTGGAATGTTCTTTTCTCCTTGACTTCTTCCAAGCTTCTGGAGAAATGAAATGAACGAGAATTTGGGGAGGTTCCTTCTTCTGTTGCCTCCAGGTCTCTGGAGGTGTCTTGGGAGCTCACTCTTGAATTGGAGGAATAATTACTCTGGAGGCCCCGACTGCTCCTACTAGCCTGCAATGTGTCATTACTGCTGCTGCCCATGGAGGGGTAGCCTGAAGGCTTGGCACTGCTGGTCCAATAGCTAGCATAGTCACGCCAAGGGCTACTGTACAAATGAGCCGAGTACATGACATAGTCAGTGGGGAAGGCAGAAGGCTCTGGAACTGCTGAGAGTTTCAGCGAAACAGGCTCCTCCTGAGAGAATCTGACTGTGGAGACATCATCCACATCGGACCAGTCACTTCCCGAAGAGGTGTGCTCTATCACCACCTCTCTTTCTTTAGGCTGAAGAAAAAAAAAAAACGAAGGGTTAGCCTTCCTGTGTAAAGACAGCTTCCCATACTCAGTCATGTGCAGAACTTAGAGCTTAAGTTCTAGAGCTTGTATTGCGGCCACGGTGAAGGTTTTGTACTGGCTCACTGGCTCTCTTTGTAACCTGGTTTCCTTATAATTTCCAGAAAGTGAGCCAGGCTACAACTATGAACAGTCAAATCAGGTTCAGGGAATAAACTCATGCCATCCCTAAAGAGGATGCTATACCTGTACTCTTTTTCTGAATGATCCCTCTTGAGAAACTGCTCTCTAGAACAGGAGTCTCCAACCCCTGGGCCACAGACCCGGGAAGAAGAGTACAAGTCAATGACCTACTAGGAACTGGGCCACAAAGCAGGAGGTGAGTGGCAGGCAAACAAGTAAAGCTTCATCTGTATTTGCAGCTGCTCCCTAGCACTAGCATCACAGCCTCAGCTCTACCTCAGATCATCAGGCATTAGATTCTCATAGGAGCACTGGTCCCTGGTGCCAAAAATGTTGAGGACTGCTACCTTAAAATACACTGTGTATTGGAGATTTTGGAGAAGAGCAGTGCCAGGTATCTTGTCTCTAAAACATTTGAAATGCAAAACCACACACGGTTGTGGTAGTCTTAAGATATGTCTGCAATTTCTCTGACACTACTCCCCATTGAAAGGTAGGGTTTGTGACCCCTCCCCTTGAACCTGAGCCTGCCTAGTGACTTACCTGTAACCAAGAGAATACAGTAGTGATACTATACAACTTCCAAGGCTAGATCAGAACAGCCTTGTAGCTTCCCCTGGTTCTCTGAGCTTGCTCCTCTGAAGGAAGCCAATCACATATAAGAAGTCGCCCAAGACCACATGCTAGAGAGGTCACGTGTAGGTGCCAGCATCAACTGCCTGGGGTATGAGTGAACAAACATCTTGAACATCCAGCCTTGCTGAGCTGTCAGATTGCAGCCCCCCTGATATCTGAATAGAATTAAATGAGAGCCCCCCCAAAGCAAGACCTGCCCAGTTTAGACATTTCTGAATTCCTGACTCACAAAACTGAGAACAAAATAAAATGGTGATTTTACACTACTAGGTGCCATAGTAACTGGAACAACTATACGTTGCATTAAATCAAGTTAGCACTGCTAGAACATAAATTCCACAAGGTCAGGAATTTTTATTTTCTTCACTGATGTCTCCCAAACACCTAGAACAGTGTCTGGCATATAGTGAATGCTCATAAACACTTGAATTAATTTGTAGAATAAATGGTGCAATGGTTCATGAACTCAGCTTCACATCAGAACCAGTAGAGAACTTTTTAAAAACACAGCTTTTTAAGGTCTACCCAACCCTGAGATATTGTGAGTCAGTAAGTCCAGAGCGAGGCCAAAGAATCTGTATTCAAGTCTCCCTGTAATTTTGACCACGTCCAAGACAAATGTGAAAGGTTTAATCAAATTATCTAATGAAATGTGAGAGTGGGAAAAATGGCGGTGGGGGAAAAAGTGATTTGAAAAATGCACGTGTAGGTCTACGGCCATGACACCCTGAACATGCCCGATCTGTCTGATCTCAGAAGCTAAGCAGGGTCAGGCCTGGTTAGTACTTAGATGGGAGACCACCTAGGAATACCAGGTGCTGTAGGCATTAAAAAAAAAAAAACCGCACGTTTAAGTAGAAATACATATAGCATAAATAGACTTATGATTATGTCATCTAAATCTTTGAAAGGCTTTATGTAGTCAAGTTGGCCAAGAAAAAGTTTCTGGATTTTTTTTTCTGGGAAAATGGAGATTACCTATATTCTGCCTTAGGTTCAAGTCCATATAATAAAATTTAAAGTAACAGTTATTGAGAGCCCTATACACTAGGCACTGAGCCAAGTGTTTTCATGTGTTAATTCAGGGTTCAGTAAACTGTAGCTCACAAGCCAAATCTAATGCACTGCCTGTTGGTATAAATAAAGTTTTATCCAAACAGTCAAGCAATTCACTTAAATAGTTTGCTGAACCCTGCCTTTTTACACAGAGGAATAAACTGGGGCTCGAAGAGGTTAAATGACTTTCTCACGATCATAGTTCAGGTGGCAGAGCCAGGATTTGAACCCTATCTGTTTGATCCCAACACTCATATCCTTACCATATCATGCTGCCTCCAAATATATACTTAACAGAGACAATCTAAGTATCTAGTCTGTCAAACTGAAGTTTTGGTATATAAGTGTAGAAAGGTCATCCATGCAATGGAATTCAAGGTAACCAAACAAGATGATGACCTACATTAAACAGAAACATAGCCATTATAAATTTAGTAAAGGGTAGTTCATAAACTCTACTGTTCTTGGAATTTACAATTAAATAAAGCATATGTGGTTTGTCTTTCCTGTCAAAAAAACTCTTTGGAAATGGACCTGAAAAGGCATGAACCTACAAAGAGAAAGCATATAGAATAAACAGCAGAGCAAATTAAATAAAAATTAGATGCTAGAAAGCAGATAAATAAACAGTTATTAGATAAGCAGATCACAGATGGCCAAAAATCTAAGACTATAGTGAGAAAAACCCAGAAACAGGCTGAATCACACTACAGAACCCCAGAAGGACTCAGGAATTGGAGGTACTAGATCTCAAAATGAAGGTGAAGGTGGAGATAACAATAATAAAATGAGTTGGAAGACTGTGAGTTTAGATCTCCAATTCCCTGCTCCCATCCTGTGGGAGCCCTTTCTCCATTCAGCAAAAGACTTAAGGTTCATGCCTGGAAAAGTTAAACCAGGAAGGCTGTGGAACAATCAGAGACAATGGACGCATAGTCAAGTGGAGGGGCAATCACATGTTGGACAGTGAGAGCTTAGGCACCTCCCTCAACCTGACTCCCAGACACCAGTGCCTCCTAGGGAGATTTCTCTCAGGGGACACTGAGCGGCCTCTGAGGATTAAGCTACAGATCCAACTGAGAGCCCAAAAAGTTATCCAAAGTCACTGCCCTATGTTGAAGTCAGCAGTTCATGAGCTTATCTATGTACTCTGAACTTCCAACTGGCTTTTTAACGCTTCATCTTCAAATATGAACAGATAGCCAAGACATGTGAGGAAAAGCCCTATCACAAAAGAAACCAAAATATTTAGAGAAAAAAATAAAAAGAGCCAGAAGGAAACTCAGAGAAAAAGCAGTGTAGAAAGCAGAAGAAAACTTCAAAACAAACCTATAATTAATATTCTCAGAGAGATAAGAGAAGGTATTTTAACCTCAAAACAAAGGCAGGATGTTCTAAGAAAAGAATACTCAAAAAACTAAACCAGTGTTCTTAGAAATTAAGTATGTCAAAATGAAAAAAAAAAAGTATGTATTATTAATATACTCACCCTATATAATCATAAAGAAAGCAGAGATGAAAAAAATCGAGAAAAAAGGAATCCTAAGGAAACAATTAAGGGAGGCACACCTCCAAGGGAAAAAATGGGACAGATTACTTATTTTGAATACTGAAAAGAATTTTATGGCACCAGCAGTTTGCGGATGAATTAGTGATAGGTACAGAGAAAACTAAAAGAAAAAAACAAGGTACTGATGAACACCAAGGAAAATAAACTTTTATAAGAAAGGAAACGTAACCAGAGTACATTATGTGACTCAGCTATGAACATAATAATAAGTCTTAGATTTAGTCAAAAATTATACTCCAATAACTCAGGGAGCTGCAGGAAGGAAGGAATATGTTCATGGTGCTGCTTAAGTGTAGGAAAATAAATTCTCATCTTCTTTAGTAGTCCGCAGATGTCTAGAATTGAAAAATCAATAAACAGTACAAAATTACTTAGAAATATGGACGTAAGTACTAGAAGAGCTAAACAAGATGAAAGGGCTGCCTCTGAGGAGAAATAGTAAAGGATGAACAGAGATGAGTAGAACAGAGGAATGGTGCCCTCCGTCTCACCAATTGTAAGTTATGTTAAAAATTACTACTTTTCCTCCAATATCATTTTCTCCTTCTTCTATAGCAATAGAAGTTAACCTCGGTGTCTAAGTCTGCCCAGATGGAAGTTAATTTTCCAGACTCTCTCACAGCTAGGTGTTGGCCAGGTTTCTAGATTCTTGTCAATAGATATGAGCAGATACCATGTGGACAACTTCTAAACCAAGCTTTTAAAAGAGAGGAAGTGTACTTTCCCCTTCTCTTCTCCTCTTCCTACTGGCTAGACTATTAGTGGAATGTAGTGACTCCTATCAGGGTAACCATCTCACACCACAACATGGAAACTGTTGAGGGGCAGCAGACCATCAAGAGAGAAGGCATCAGGGTCCCTGACACTGGAAAGCCATCTTCCTAAACCAAACTTCTATTTTCTGTAAGTCACTGTTACTTTGGCTTTTATATGGCAAGCAAACCCATATCCTAACAAACATATAGATCCTAGAAAAAAGATAGCACTGAATTGAAGTTTCTTAATAACTCTGAAAAGTATGTTAGAAGAGAACCATCAATTTTTTCCTAGAGTCCTAGGTAAGTAAATTACTACTTTTAATGAGTAACACTTAGGATCAAACTAGAAAGTCCAAATACTACATTTAATCAAGAGCACTAAAAACCCCATGGTTGGCATGAGCTCAACTCACCTTTTGGCTTTCTAAATGAGAGTCGGAGTCATCCAAAAATACTAGGGTTGGAGAGCACTTGTCAATGACTGTCCTTCGGTCACCAAGTGGCTCCTCGCTGGGTTTCTCCTGAGGGTCTATCACCACTCTCCTGTTGCAGAAGTTGCTCTTCTCCAGCACAGCCTTTTCCTCCTTTGCTATGACCTCTGGGGCTGACTCTTTCTCTTTTGGAGGAGCAGACACAGTAACGCTTCTGGCTGGGCCTTCTCCGCGGCTAGGACGCTCTCCTGTGTTTGGTTTTGCCCTAGTGACAGCTTCTCCCTTCCTTTTTGGCATTGACTTTCCCAAGATACCCTGGATAGCCTTCAAATAGATCATTGTAGAGCCTTGATCTCGAAGTCTATCCCTCTTCCTTTTCTGAACCTTGTTTGGTTCTTCGATTGTATCATTTTGACCGCCAGCTTCAGCTGCAAACTCAGAGTTCATGGAATTACGAGAACTATCTTTGGAATCAACCTGGAAGAAAAACCAGAGATCATAAAAGGGCAACTTCACGCATGAAGCACTTGGCAAATCAGAAATCAGTAGGGGCTCCACCAATAAAAGGCAGTGTGGTAGTGGCAAAGACAAAGATTCTCTGGGTGGTAGTTTACATCCCACCCACTGAGAGGTGCCACTGTAGGAAGGGCTGAACTGCTGCCATTTCTTAATATTCACCTTCTCATGCTCATGAGATAATATCCTCATACTGCAGTGGGAAGGAATGAGCTGACAGATCAACTGTCTACTAACATAAGTCTAAAAGTTCCTTGAGGGCAAGGACTACCACGTACTTCAGAACACACACAGGCAAAATAGAAGCTCACCATTTTAGTACTGGGAGGGTCCCTAGAAACCAGCTAACCCTATCCCACAGCTAAGAGTCAGGGAAACCCAAGGGCCTTGTGAGGAGACACCAATCTACTGACTCTTGAGGGCAGTGTGCTTCCCATTAAACTCCGAGCCTCCTTGAAGTTTTCTAACTCCTTTGCCCAAATCAAAATCTTAGTGTTATAAGATGCTTTGTCTCCCAGAGAATGCACCAGGGTCAATCAAGAGATCCTAACTACCCCTTGACCCCAAATCTCCTCAGAAATTTGGGTGAAGTCTCGGTCCCTTTCTGCTTTTCCCTTCTCTACCCACTCATTCCAGGAGTCCACAGGGAATAAGCTAGATTATTTGCTTACAATATTAATTTGCTGTGAAATTCAGATCCAGTCTAATCCCAGCCTGGTATAATAATGCTCCATAAATCTTCCCCCAGATCCATCCCAAAAGCAGTGAACTCCAAATACCCAAGCTGGATTTACCATCACCCCAAGGGATTCTACAGCCTCTACAACTTGTATCTCTAATTCATCTGTATTAACTTCCTCTCAAATGTACATACAATTACAGAAAGGAACTCCACACTAAGCTTGCTAATCCTTTCCTCTACTGAAGAAAAACACAATCTATTCTAAGAGATGTCCATCAATAAGGGACTGGTTAAACAAATATGATACAGCTTTTAAAAAGAATGAGGGAACTCTGATGTCAATGCAACACAGTAAAAGTAAAAAGTAGCTAAAGAGTACATTGTAATTTTCATGTTTGAAATGCCCAAAATGCCTTACATGTATATATTTTCAAACAAAGTCTGAAAAACAAACTATTTCTAATGGATATCTTTGGGGATCAGGGGGAAAAAGAAAAGGGGCTTAGGCTCTTATTTTATACACTTCTTGTATTATTTGATTTTTTTTCCAAAGAAGCACATAACATCTCTGTATGTTAAAAAAAAAAAATCATTAAGCCTTTCAAAAAATATAAATCTAGAAAGTAGTATAGGTATAATTTTTTCTTCCTAGAAGTACTCAAATTAGTTATCAACTATTAACACTGGAGACATGGACAGGAAAGGTGACTTTTACTTTGAATTTCTGAATTTTCTAACATGTTAGACTTTTTTTAAAAAAGCTGGCTTCTGGTCAAGATGGTAGAGTAGGTAAATGCTGTGCTCACTTCCTCTCACAACCACATAAAAATTATAACTACAAGACAACTATCATTAAGAATCACCTGAAGTCTAGAAGTCTTATAACTAAGGATACACAGAAGAAGCCACATAGGACTGGTAGGAGGGGCAGAGATGGGGAACGGGCTGGTCCCACATCATATGTGGTAGTTAAAAATTGGGAGAACATCTCAGCTGTGGAGGTCTCCCAGAGAAGTGAGGAGTTCTAGCCCCACACGAGGCTCCCTGCCCCACACCTATCTCTCCAGCCTGGGGTTCCAGTGATGGGGAGAGAAGTCTCCATAACTTTTGGCTGTAAAATCCAGTGGGGATTGTGGCTGAGACACAGGGCAGCTGAAGTCCCAGGCATTCCTTTTAAAGGGCCCACACAGGGACTTGCTGACGAACTCACTCACTCAGAGATTTAGCACTAGGGCAGCAGCTTGAAAGGTGCCAAGGACCTACAGAGAGGAACTGAACTGTTCAGCTTCAGGGCGAGGGCTAGAGGGACACCTTTCTCCCAGACAAAAATGCTGGCAGAAGCCATTGTTCCTCTGTTAAGCCCTCCCGGTAATCAGCCTGCACAGGAAAGTGAGCAGCATATCTGAGTCTCCATTAACCTAGCTAACACCTATTGCCCTGCCCTAGTGATTCCCTGAGACCCTGCCCCAACCAACTTTTGGGCCCACTCAAGTCACTTTCAGTGGCTTTTGCATACAAATGGCCTGTCTTGGCTCATGCTGAGGACTTTCATAAAATCTCTCAAAGGCTCACAAACCCCAAACAAGCAGCATCTGCCCTTGGTGTGCCCCATACCTCTTGCTAAGCCAGGCCCTAGCAGCAGCCGGCCTCAGTTCACAGCTTAGCTTCTCCCAGGCACCTCCAAGCCTAGCACAAGTGGCAACCATCTGCAATCACTTTGTAGCTCATACCAAGTGGCCCCAGGCAGTGCACAAGCAGCGGCTGACCTTGGCCTGCACCAGAGCCCCTGCTAAAGTGAATCCTGCCCTGTAGGGTCAGCCCCTACACAACACCTCCTCCACTGTTGTCACGGCCAGTTCTCACAATCAGCTTGACAGTAAAGCCCTACTGTTGACATGGCAACAGCAATCAAGGCTCAACTACAACAGGAGGCACAACCCACAGAAGAGATATACCTGGAGCACCTGGCTCAGGTGACCAGGGAGACTGCGTCCCTAGGCTCCACAGGACACCTATTACATAATGCCACTCTACTAAGACTAGGAGACATAGCTACCCTACATAATACATAGAAACAAACACAGTTATGTAGAAACTAAAAAAACAAAATAAATGAACAAGCAAAACAGAAACAAATTCATAGATACAAAGAACATTTTGATGGTTGCCAGATGGGAGGGTGTGGAGGGATGAGTGAAAAAAGGGAATTAAGTACAAATAGCTAGTTACAAGAGTCATAGGGATGTAAAGTACAGCTTAGGTAACACAGTCAATAACTATGTATGATGTCATATGGGTACTAGATTTATGGGAGTGATCACTTTGTAAGTTACATAAATGGCTAATCATTATGTTGTACATCTGAAACTAATATATGTCAACTGTAATTGAGAAATAAATTTAAAAAATGTTTACAGGAATTATTTGGGAATGATCATGGGCCATTTTTGTTTTTATACCTTTCTATATTTAAGAAAATCTAATAAATATTAAAAATAAACTTGAAGTCTCTCTGGGCCAACCTGACAAGACACAGCCACAACTTCCCAGCCCACTTCTCCACTACTCACTTCTCTGACTGTCATCAACCACCTGCCATTCTTGGCCCATCACACCCTCTTATATACTGTAAATGCCATATCTTATTTCCCCTGCTTCATTCTCATTTTATGCTTTAAAGCCCTACATCCCTTCTTTGACTTCCCACCTCTGCCTGTGGGAACACATGTCCATCTCTTGCTCCCTCAAATTAGGTATAAAACAACATAAGAAAGTATGGTCTACAGCAAACTGAGGAGCTCCTGTACTTCTGAATGGCCACAGCTCCTCACCTCAAGCAGGTTGAGAGTACAGACCCAGAGTTATAAATTCTGATTTTTCAAGTTAAACAAGAACTCTCAAATTTAATGCATTTTTCATCCAGTCAGCAAGTATTTGTTGAGCCCATCTTATGTGCCAGCAGGCAATGGAGTTTAGCATTCAATAAAACATACAAAAATGCCATGTCTTTTGGAGTTTATATTTTAGTTGGTGAGAGAAGGGAAAACCAGAGGAAAAGCAGTATATATGTTGAGAGAGTGAAAAGTAGCAGGGTAAAAAATAAAACAGGAACAGAGTAGAAAGTGGGAAACGGGAGGAGTTCATTCAAGTCTGAGTTCAAGGCAAAGCTCTGGACTAGAGGCTTATACTTTCAATGTAAACTTTCTAAAAATGTAAATACTAGCAGCCCACATCAGCCTATAGACCACCAATTTACAAACCCTGGTAGAGAAGACCAGGACTATACTTGGGGGAGGAAAAAGGTTAGGAATATAACAATATACCTTATATTTTCACAGGGACTTACGATTTATAGAGCTGCCACAGCTGTCACCCCTCTTTACAGAAAGAGAAACTGCCACATGGATTGTAAGTGGCAGAACCAGGATTTAAATTCAAATTTCCCTGAACACCCTGGAAACCAAGGGAGAAAAGCGAAAATATGGAAGTTAAGAAACACTATCAGTCTACAGCTATGCTACCCTGAACAAGCCCGATCCCATCTGATCTTGGAAGCTAAGCAGGGTTAGGCCTGGTTAGTACTTGGATGGGAGACCACCTAGGAAGACCAGGTGCTGTAGGCGAAAAAAAATTAAAAAATAAGAGATTGTAAATTGACAAGGTCTTTGCAATCTGTGAGGTCAACCAAGGGTTGCTCGCCTGAAAAAAAAAGAAACACTATCAAAGGCTGAGATGTCAAAGACCATGAGGACCTAAGGTGGATCCAGGTCACCAAAGAAGAGTTTCAACAGCGAATAGGTTATTAAGGAAATATTAGGCAGAATATACGAAAGCAGAAACAAACGACCTGGCCTCAAAAAGCAGAGATCTAGTTTTTCCTGGCAGTACTGCTTAGTGAATTGCGTACCTCTGAAGGCAGAAGGGAAAGATCAAGTAAGTGGAGATGTCATTCCAGCTCTCATCAACACCAGCCTGAATAGTTCCTAATTAGCTCCCTGCCTTTTCCCTCCCATCCTTTCTCTACAGTGAACCAGAAAGAGTTCTAAAATCTGGCAATGTCACACCTCTGTATAAAACTCTCCAATGGCTCTGCATTTGCCTACAGAATACATCTCAAACTCCTTAGTATGACATTAGAAGTCTTTTCCAGGCTGGCCCCCAACCTTCCTTTCCAGCATCATCTCCTACCCTTCTCCACATACCCAGGTGTCCAGGAAATGAAGGAAGGTGCTAGAGAAGAGAGGAAGGAGGACCCATAGGAACTTGTAGCATCCCAAGCACTTCAAAACAGCAATATTTCCTGACATTTTTTGGACACACATTGTTCCTGTTGCCTGAAATGTCCTTTCTTCCTCCTTGTCCCCCAGAATCCCAAAGGCATCTCTTCTGTGAGGACTTGTCTATGGTTTGCCACTCATTCCTCTGACCCTTGGTACTTCAAATATCGAGGTTACAATACTCATTCACCGCAATAAATGATTTTTTAGTCTGTCAACCAATGCCTTATTCTTTGCACATCTAGCCCAAGATCTGGACACCTGCTGAGGGAAGATGCAGGAAACAGGATCACACGTGAAAGTTCTAGCATTCAAGAGTAAAGATACACAATGGGCTGTCACCCTGCAGAGAGCTCAAGGAAAGAATCTTGCCTTCTTCATCTCTCCATCCCACACATCTAGTGCTGGGTCAGGACAGAGCAAGTGCTCCATAGGGCAGCAGTGAAAGAACCCTGGCTTTGAAGTCAGACTGATCTAGATTACATCACTGCTCTGGCATATACAAGCTGCATGGCCTTGGTGAAGTTATTTAACCTCTATGAGTCTCATTTTCCCAGTGCCTACAAAAAAGTAGGTGCTCAAAGATTTGTTAATCGATATATAAATATTTGTTAACTGATATGCAAAAATAATACTACCTAATTCACAAGACTGAAGGTTATATGAAAGTCTATAGGTCAAATATTGAGAATCATATTTGATCAAGGTCTATCACATCATAAATGCTAAAATTTTCCCTCCCACTGTTCCTTCTCTATAATGAATATAAAAATTTACATGTCACAATAAAGATTAAATATAAAGTAGGTGAAGGTGCTCGTAATAGACACATTTAACCTCTGTAAATAAAGACCATCAGCTACCATTAGAATTTGAGAAAACGTCTCAAAGATGTTAAGGAAAAAACAATGTGAGGATGGCCAGCAGGAATCTCTAGTAATTCCAAAATGCCCAGTCTAGCTATAGTCTGAATGTGTCCCCCAAAAATTCATGTTGAAATCCAACCCTCAAAGTGATGACATTAGGTGGAGCCTTTGGGAAGTGATCAGGTCATGAAAGTAGAGCCATTATAAATGGGATGAGTGTTCTTATAAAAGAGGCACCAAGAGAGCTCCCTTGACCTCTTCTGCCATGTGAGAACACAATGAGAAGCCCTCACCTGACCATGCTGGCACCAAGATCTCAGACTTCAAGCCTCCAGAACTGTGAGAAATAAATTTCTGTTATTTATAAGCTACTCAGACTGTGGTAGTTATTACAGCAGCCAAAACGAACTAAGACAAATCTCTTCCCCCTGAATATTCTGACCTGGCACAGAAATCTCTGTGCTGAGGCGGGAGGGGTGACCACATACAAAGCCAAGTGTGTATCCCTCAAAGATCACAGAACAAATGCAAAAGAGCGGGTAGGTAGGTAGGTAGGATCGTGGTGAGGGGACTATGGAAGGACCTACAGGAGAACATGTCATTTTTGTGAGTGCCCCTCAGCTCTGCTTGCTGACAAGACTTAGGACTTACTAGATAAACGAGTTCACACATGACTGCAGAGAAAGCAAGGAGGAGGTATATATAAACTGAGGAGAAGATAAGAGGCATTTTATAAGTCATCAAAATGAGTTAAATACTGTATACCTTATTTTCAAACTAATACACTCGAGGGAAACCTCTTAGCAGTGCTAGAGATGGACATTGGGATTGATAATATCAACATTCTCATATTCTAACTTCACTCAACATGAGTTATCTTTCAAAAATGCAAACCTGCCTTTCCTCTGTGTAGAGTCCTGTATAAACTCTCTAATGGCTTAGAATAAAATCTAAATTTGTTTGGCAAATAAAACTCTGCAGCAATCTGCTCCCTTTCTAGTTCTCTAGCCTCCATTCTGGGCTCTTTGCTCTACCATACATTGTGAGAAAGTATCATGACTTCTCCAACCCTTTCACCAGACCGTGCTCCTCAGAAGCCATCTCATAACTCCAAAACCCAACAGAATGCTTGGCACACAATAATCCTCACATGCTCATTGACTGAAAGAAAACAATGCAATGATGAACCCAAAGACTTCTGATACAGGCCCTGAATACTCATTGCTCTATGGTTAACCATTAAATTGATTTTGGCAAAACAGGCCCCTTAGAGCTAAATGAGGCAAGATGAGTCCATACCAGGATAAGACCCACATGACTTAGAGGCCACACCCTAAATCTTGAGTTCCGGGTCTGCAGGACAACCTGAGCCTGGGAAGCAGCACACCAGAAAGACTAAGCCCCTCCTTATACCAGGCTTCACTCTAACTTCAATGGCAATTACAGATAAAGTTAATGAACTGACATTATTTTACACTGCACCCAAATCCACTGAACTTATATCAAGGATTAATGACAAGATTAAATTGCATGAGCAAAGCCCCATATTTACCTTATTTACATCTGAGTCATATTTAGTATTCTTATGCCAAAGAAAAAGCTTTTCAATTTACTGTTAAAGTAAAAAAAAAATAATAAAATTCCAAATGCCCATACAAGGGTTCTTCGAGGTCTACAGTGAAATCACCTGGGGCATTCGCCCAAGAGTTCCCAAAAATAAACCCGTAAAAACAGCCTCATTTCTCAGTTCTACATAAGAAACCACTGAGCAAAGACTTAAGGACAAACCTACTTTTCCCTGGGGCCTTGTTTTTATTGCTTTTGTAAAATAGCTTTTCTAGGGACAGCCCATCTCCTCCAAATAGAGACTTTTCCTCCACTCCTAGACATGCAGAACTCACCTTTTAAGACCCAAAGCTCCAAAACCTACAATGCGAACCCTTAAGAGGGCAGTGATCTTTGTTTTGTTATTGAAGAATCCCAAGCAACTAGAACACTGCCTGGCACAAACTAAGCCCTCAATAAATATTTGTTCAAAACCTGATTGAATGAGTGGATGAAGCTTACACAGTATGGCCAGTGACATTAGCTAGTGCTCGCTCTACTCTCTCTAATGGAAAAATAGCAAACTACAAGAGACTGATTGTATTTGCTTCTATTTCCAACAGACTGACGCTCAATTTTCATACACGCAAAGCTGTATTACTCCTTTTTAAAAAAAGGTTAATTAAGATGAATGAGTGGATAAAATGAACCCCATCTGTGAAGCACTCCTCAGTTCACTTGCAAATACTGAGAAACCCTCCTGTGTGTCCCACTGGGAGAATTAAATGTTTAACCTGAGAAACTATCCTGCCCCACCAACCAGAACTCCAACATGCTAGAAACCCTAACTTTGGTGAAGTCACACCCAAAACCAAATTCTTATTCTCTGGTTCTGTGATTCAGAGTGGTTCAAAATACAACATAAATCCCTTAAATTTACAACAAAATACATACATCTGTGTCTTGAGCATGCACTCCACCTTCTACTGCAGCGATTCTCCAATCTGGGTGCACATTACAATTACCTGAGGAGCATTTTAAAATGTGGAAGCCCAGACCACACTCTGGCTCAGTTAAATCAGGGTGAGAGGCAGGCACAGTATTTTAAAGCTTTCCAAATAGTTGCAAAGTGCTGCCAGGTTTGAAAACTACCTCTAGGGTACTTTAGGCCATCCCCCCACCAACTACTCGGTCTTCCATAGTTACACGAAGTAGATCTCTGTGAAGACCCCAGAGACCCAAAGGACATGAGCTTTTTTTAAGTCTCCTTTCACCAAAATTTCCCATCCTCAACATCTCAAGTCACGTGGAATGGGCTTCACCGCTTGCAAGGTGTTGCAGCCGCCTACCTTAAGGCTGCAGGCTTCCTCTAGAGAAGCCATTTCTTCTAGAGAGGAGTTGGCAGGGCGCAGAGGGGATCCCCCTGACGAAAGGAACTGTCCAGTGCTCCGAATCAGGCAGCCTTTGGAGGCAGCACTGTCCACACTTGGGCCTGAGGAATGGGAGGAAGAGGAGGAATTTCTGCGGCGGGATGAGTCCCAAGACAACCTAGGTGAGCAGGCCACATCGTCCTCCTTCTGGGCTTTCAGACGCTTGGGGCTGCTGGCCCCTCCAGAACGCGACGAAGAGCTACGAGCTGACCGTCTGGAGGGGGCCACATCACTGGGCTCCCGGAGGCAGCTGCGCTTGCGGGAACACCCTTCCGAAGTGCTGCTCCAATGGTGCTTGACCTTGTGCCGCTCCGACGCCATGGGCACCTGCAAGGTAAAGAAGAGGGCCTGATTCCAACACCATCACTCCTATATTCCCCTCAGAATCCCGCCATCCCGGGATCCCTGGACGAGGGCAAACCAGAAGGTCAGAGCCAGGGGCTGGCCTTACTGACCTTTCCCCTTTCTTTCCACTGCCCATCACAGTTCTCTAGGTTTCAGGGATGCCAAAGCGCTTCGGAAAAGTCAAAAAGCTGCAAAATTTACTAAAGGCTTCGGTTCGGTTTCCAAGCCCACAACGTGCTTCCGCGATTACCAATCGCTTCAGTTTGCACAGCGCTACTTCGGAGATGTCAAAGCGCTTCCGGGACTACAAAGCGCTTCGATTTAGTTTGCAATACAAAGCCCTTCCGAGATGTCAAAGCGCTTCAAAAGGCTACAAGGCGTTTTAAGGTCCACATATGGCGGCCGTACCCACAGTCCTAGGGCGGGCGCGCGGCCCTGGGGCCCGGAACACCGATGGCGGGCCGCAGGGCCGCACCAGCGCGCAGCCCGCCCTGCTCCCGCGGCCCCGCCGACCAGCCCGGGCCGGAAAAGGCCCGAGCCGCCCCTCAGGAGCCTGCGGCGCCCGGGTCCGCCACCTGAGAACACCCCCTGGACGCCCTGCCGTCCCTGCGCCGCGGCCCAGAAGTCGGTCCCGCTGCCCCCACGGCCCGGACGTCCCGCCCCGGCCGCCCGCTCGCCACCCGCCCTAGTCTTGCGGCCCCTGCCCGGATTCCGCCCGAGAGCCGACCACACTGGCCTCCGCAGCGCCCGCCTCCCGGAACGAGCCCTGCGGCCCGCAGCCCGGCGTGCGGCGGGGGCGGGCTCTGCGCTGAACGGAGGATACCCATTGCTCCAATCGGCGAGGGGGCGAGACTCCGAGCAAGACGGAGCTCACCCGTTGGTCAGGAAGCTGGGAGGCGGAACCTTACGCCTTATGAAACTCGTCAATTGGTCAGGAGCGATGCAGAGCGGAGCCACTCACATGGGTCCCAAGAGCGCGAAGTTGAGGCAAGGCTACAGTTCCTCAGGCAGGCCCTTTTTTGCGTGTAGGGGGCGTCCGTGGACCAGGGTGCTGGAGAATGGCTCCCTGCTGCTCAACATCGCCATCCTTAGTTGGACATTTCAGATCTGGATACGTTCATCGAACCCACACCATATACAGAGCAGAAAACCAGGTGACACACCCAGAAAGTGGTAATAGAATTGGAATTAGATGTTAGAAGCCACGAAAAAAAAAGACTACAAAAAAATGTAAAATATCCTCCGAGCAAAAAATGAAAGTCAAGAGACAGGTACAAACTTAGAAAAATATTTGCAACACATGGCAAAGGGCTGATGGCCTTACTATGTAAAAACTCTCCCGATAATTAAAATGGACAAAGAAGACGAACCAATGAACAGAAACAAATTACGAAAGCTCTTTAACATATTAAAAAATGGCTCCACCTGTTATTTAAAAAGTACAAATAAAATTGTTTTCACCCATTAGAGTGAAGGATCGAAAAAGCATAATATTCTTTGCAGCTGAGGATGTGGGGAAATGCATTCCTATATGTCACTGATGGACATTTTTTAAGCTAGTTATATAAACTACAGAATATACACCCATACAACGGGATATCAGGCAAAAAGAATGAAGTGATCCAAAAGTACTGTTGAGAAAGAATAGCCAAGTAAGGCATGAAATAGCATAGGATCTAGAACAATGAATTAAATGTACATATCAAAAATAATAAGTGGAGCCTAAAAGTATTTTTAAATGTCCGAGAATAATCATTGTGTATTTGTTTCTAAGAGTTTTACTGAGATAATTTACATACCATAAAGTTCACTCATATATAGTTCAATTTTTTTTAGTATACAAATGGTTTTTAGTATATAACTGTTTTTAGTATATTTAGGGTTGTGCAACCATTACTATAACCATAATCTAATATTAGAAGATTTTCATCATCCCCAAATCTTGTGACCATTACCACTCCCCTTCAACACGCCCCCACACACACATACACACACTCCTAATTTCTGCCTCTGTAGATTTGCCTGTTCTGAACATTTCATAACAACGTAATCATAATATATGTAATTGGTTTCTTTTACTTTGCAAAATTTTTTCATGGTTCATCCATATTGTAGCATATATCAGTACTTCATTCCTTTTTATGGATAATTTTTAATTAAAGTATATGAATAATATTCCAATGTAAGGATATACCACATTCTGCTCATTCATCTGCTGATAGACATTTGGGTTTTTCTACTTTTTGGCTATTCTGAATATTACTACTATGAACAGTGGTGCACAAGTTTTTGTAAGGATATATGTTTTCATTTCTCTTAGGTAGATATCTACCAGTGGAATTGCTGGATCGTATGGAAACTATGTTTAACCTTTTAAGGAACTGCCAAACTATTTTTCCAAAGCAGCTCACCATTTTACAATCCCACCACCAAACTACGAAGATTCCAGTTTCTTCACATCCTTACCAACACTTATCTTTTTTTATTCTAGCCATCTGAGCAGGTACAAAGTGGTATTTCATTGTGGTTTTGATTTACATTTCCCTAATGACTATTGCTTACTTTGGTTTGGTCCTCAGTTCATACGGAGACTGCAGTCAAGAAATCAAGAGAAGGCCTAGAGTCAGAAGGGCAGCAATAGAAGAATTAGGAAAGATCACTCAGAGCAAAACTGAATCATTAGAGACCAAGGCTAAGATCATCCATACCCTCATATTCTCAATTACTATGTATAGTAAGTTGGATGGTAAAGAAGGCTAATAGGAAAAAAATGATTCATTTGAAATATGGTATTGGAGGAGCGCATTACACATATCTGGACCACCAGAAAGACAAACATGTGGGTCCCAAAGCAAATCGAGACTGAAATAACATTCATGACAAAGATGACAAAACTGAAGCTGTTTTACTTTGGCCACATTATGAAAAGGCAGGGTTCTTTGGAAAAGACAATAATGCTTGGAAAAATAGAGGGCAGCAGGAAAAGAGGAAGACCAACTATGAGATGGACTGACTCCATAAAAGAAGTTACAGGCATGAGTCTACAAGAGCTGAGCAGGGATGTTGAGGACGGGACATTGTGGACCTCACTCATTCATAGAGTCACCAGGAGTCAGAGCTGACTCAGCATGTTACACAATGACAAAGTTGAGCAACGAAATTTTTTATCATCTCTGGAAGAATACCCCAAATTAGTAAAGGCAGTTGCCTCTGGGGAGAAGAAATGAGAGATTAAGTTCCAAGTGGTTAAAAGGCTTCTTTTCCACCATGTAATCATTTGTACTGTTGGATTTTTCAGTCACGTGCAACTATTAACTTAAAAAAAGTCAGGCCATCTGTCCCTCTGGGGATTCATGGAAAGGCATTGTGGTGCCCGTGAACCCCTGAAATTCATATATGAAGTTGTTTATGTATGTATTTACAGCTTGCCGAGGGGAGGTCTGTAGCTTTCATCAGATTCCCAGTTAATCTCTCCAGAAATGTAAGAAACCCTAGTCTGGAAATGCAAATATGCCAGTACCCTATTAGCATCTGCCCTCTATTACTCAGATGCCCCTAGAAACACACTACTCATAATTGTAAGGTGCTTACCAAATGCCAGGTTCCACTTGGGACACATGATACACTTTAGTTGAACCCTCAAAGCCACCAGAGTTGAAGACATGAGTGTCAGTACACTGTCCACCTGGGCTGGAGCCCACCTGGCTTTGTTACATATCAGTACAAAGCTGACATTGCTGGGGGTGGCTGTTGAATGCTTACAGCAGGCAGGATCTCCTCTTGCCATGACAACAAACCTATGTAACAGGTACTTTTTATTTTCCCCATTGTATAAAAAAACAGAGGCTCAGAGTAACTCCCTAACTTGGCCCAAGATCACGCAGCTATAAATTGCCAGCATTTACAGCCAGCGCCCAACTTCTTAGCCACCCCATAATACCCCACTCATGGATGCAGAATAACTTCTCCAAACAAATTCATCTGGACACAAAACTAATTACAAGACATCTGTTGACTTTATCAATGTGTTTTATTTTACAAAAAAGAAAAAATCACTATAGTACAATTATTTAAAATAGGGCACAAAATTTAAAATAGCATGTTTCACAAAAAGATCTGCAATATGACTTTTCAGAGATATACCCACTGCATAAACATTAGGTACATAGCAGAAATATATGTTTAACGTCCATTTAATTTATTATAACAGGACAAGTGTACTTTCAAAATACAGTACTTCTGTAACCATGTCTCACCTATTCTCAACAGCCCAGAGAGGAAGAATGAACAGGTGTTACTTACAAGGAAACTGAGGTTCCAAAAATTAAATGACTGACTGAATTAGCAGCAGAATCAGAAGTAAAACCAGTTCTCCTGATTCTTCATCCAGCCATAAATAATGCATATTCTCAAAATAAAAGCTCCATTAAAAATAATAGCATTAGTGGGATGGGAGGATAAAGGTATAAATAAATATCTGTGGGTTGCAAGATTTCCGATAGAGAAAACAGAAAACTTATAGTCTTTTTGCCAGTGTCTGGCATTTATAAAACTTGAGACCTTGAGAAGTGAGTCAAGAACTACACTGGGACACAAGGTGAAAATCTTTCAGGTCATGGAAGCTTGCAGGCAGTTGGCAAATATGACCCAGAGATCTTAACTTTGGCGTTCAGAATGCTGTCACTTGTAGAGGGTTGAGAACAGGGCAATGACATCTGTTGGGGTGGTTAACGTCACTCTCCCCGGAACCACGAAATTGCCCACATCCTGGGCCTGTGTACCAGGGTTTCTGCTTCAGTCTTGTGATACCCAGCTATGACTAACAAATCCCAGAAAAGAAGAGAACTTCATGGATTTTGGTGTCTCTAAAAGCTGAGGTCTCTTCTCCCTTGACTTACTCTGGAATATATAAGTTTCTCTTCTTACCCCCTCAGGAAAGCTGATGTTTGGCTTGTGTTTCCTGGGAGATCTTGGATTCTACCTCAGACTTTTTCTTGATTTGACAGTTGTCTTTCCAATTGAGGACAAGGGTCCCCAGCTGTGTTTTGGTCATCAGGGGCCAAAAAGCTCAACGCTGTCTAGTTTCTCCTCTTTGTAGAGCAGGATATTCTCCATCAGTTTCCTTTTGGCCTCATTAATTTCAATTTTCCACGAAGTCTCTGTAGTTGACATTCAATGAAAAATAAAATTTAAAAAAAAAAGCCATTTGAACAAAAGGCATTTGGAAATAGGTACTATTATAATTCTTAGAAAGTCAGACTTGGTTAGAGTTTCTCACATATCAGGTTTCTGAATCAGGCGCTGAGTATAATGAGCATTTTCATCACCTTCTGCCTTTGCAGGGAAGCTCTGCCATCTGCCCCCACCTTTCAGAGAGGAGGGGGCTTCCATGCTCCTCCTCACGGATGCAGGGAATAGAGTGAACACTTAACACCCTCTTGTTCTTCTTCCTCTCTCTTCCACATGGAAAGAGGAACAATAGGAGTGGTCAGAGCTTGAGACAGTTATTGAACCACATTTGCTAAGGGACAAGGACATTGGATTGAAAAGGCCTTCCAAATTTTTATTTCAGAAGGAAACCTGGTATATTCGAACCTGAGAGGCAGAGATAGAAGGTATCTTTAGAAGCAAGAGGGGGTTTGTGTTGTGAAGTGAGGATGGAGAGGCAGGCAGGGACAAACCACACAGGGCCTTGCTGGTCCAGAGGAAGAATTTTGACTTGGTCCGTAAGTTTGATGGGGAGCCACACATAAGCTTTAAGTGAGGGGTGACATGAGTTGTTTTTAAAAACCCCTCTGGTTGGCCCCTAGAGAAAGGACTAATGAGAGGCCAGAGTGGATCAGGGAGGACAAAGGGAGGCTATGCAGTCATCCGGCAAGAGGATAGTAGCTTAGATGAGGTGGGGAGGTGGGGGCAATGGAGAGAAGCAGATAGAGCTGAAAGATATTTAGGTCAATAAATAGGGCTGAGTGATGGAATGGACACAGCGGGGCCAGAGGGAGGGAGCTGTCAGGGATGATTCCCTCAGGCTTTTCTTTGTGCAGTTGGCTGGTAGGTGAATGGCTGAATAACTAAATGATTGAGGGAGATGGAAGGAATAAATGATGGGCTGAGTTAGGGACACAAAAACGAGTGTGTATATGCATTCAGACCTCCACACACTTACCATCCTGGGGAGGCTCTGGACTGGCACAGGCCTCAGAGGAGGAATCAGCCTGCATCCTGCCTTTATCCTCTGTGGGAGCAGACGAAGTAGCAGCCCCACACCAGGGTGCTGCCCTCACGGAGGAAGAAGCATAGAGGCTGGAATTGTCCACATCATCCGTTTCTTCTGGAGTGTTGGAGGAAGAGCCTGTGCCCTCGGAAAGCCCACTCCAAGGAAGCGATGTCTCTTGACCTCTGAGCCGCTCTTCCACAACGGCCACAGAGCGACACACCTTGTGGATGAGAGAAACAAGAGCACTTACCAAGAATTCTTTCTGTAATCAAAAATCTAACAGGTCTCTCAAGCCTCCAGAGAGACAGACACAGAAGAATCAAATGCTTGTTGCTTTGTCTGGAAGAACAGCATCCTTCCTTTGAAAAGAACTAAACTTCCCAATCCGCCTTAGCCACAAATGACAGCACATGACCAAGACGAACCAATCATACTATCGCATACCTCTGATCTTAATGTTTGGTTCAGGTTTGGGCACATGACCCAAGCAGGCCAATCGAAATCCTTCTCTGGGATTTTTCTACCTAAAGTTTATGAGGAAAGATTTCCCTTTCCTTTCTATCGGCAGAGCCTCCTCACCACACACGGAAAACCCATTTACAGGTGGTAAAAATGAAGCCCCAACACAGAGTAAAGCAGAGGCAAGAGATGGACAGAGCGAGCCAGAGGCACCTTTGCTGGTTGAGAAGTTGGGTCAAGCTGCTCTAGCAATGCCTATCCTGTCTGCTGTTTGGTTAAATGAGCCAATAAAGTCGTTCATTCATTCATTCATTCATCCACTCACTGATATTCTCCCCCATCCCTATCTCTTTCTCTGTCATTTTCTCTCTCACTCTCTTGCTCTTACTCTCGCTTGCTCTTGCGTTCGCTCTTGCGCTCTCTCTCTCTGTATATCTAAGAGTTTGAGTTGAATTTCTATCACTTTCAACTAGAAATGCCCTAAGTAATATGGATATTGCCACTGAGGGCTTTTTATTCTGGTTAGGGAGGTTAGAGAAATTAGAGGAAGGCAGAGAAGAAATATTTCTTCTTTACATACGTGCCTACGTGTGCGCGCACACACACACGAAATGGTACAACAGGTGTAATACATACATACTCTTAATAATAACGACAAATCTTATTTGTTTGGTGCCTTGCAATTTACAAAGCACACTGACACATGATCCACAATGAGTTCTTATAGATAAAAAAATTAAAAGATTGAAGAGGTTAAGTTTCTTGCCTAAGGCCACCCAGCTAGTGAATGGCAGAGCTGACCACTGAACTCAGTCCTGTTTGTCTTAAAGTCCATGACTCAGTTGACCTCACATACCTAGCTTGGTTGTGAGATACTAAAGGCAAGGACCATTCCTCATTCCTCTCTATATACCTTAAGTGTTCTATCCCCTTTCTCTACCTAGCAAACGCCTCCTCAACTTTCAAGGCCCAGTTCAAACATCACCTCTTGAGATAAATCTTCACAGTTTATGGCCGATAAACATTTGCCAAGCTAAAAACAATATTCCCTTATAGCTATGTGGTCATGTAACTAGGTTCTGGTCTACAGGGTGTGAGAAAAAGTGATGTGTACATTTCCAGGTCACATCTTTAAAAGGAAGGGGGTATGTTCTCCTCTTCCTTTTAACCTCCTTTCAGTGGCTGGCATGCAGATGTGATGACCTGAGCTAGAGCAGCCATCTTGGACTCTGAAATAGAAGCCACATGGTACAGACAGCAGAGCAATAATATAGGAGCCTGGGTCTCTGATACTATGGCACTGCCACATCAGCTCTGGACTGCCTATATTCAAACTGTGAAGCTAAAGAAAATTATATTCTATTTTGTTTAAATCACAGTGTTTTGGAGTCTCTTCATTATAGCAGCTCCTTTGTGAGTAATTTAACTGATACACTGAATGAAAGAATGAAATGATTGAAGGGATGCATGCCTGAATGAATGGTTGAGGGAGAAAGTCTTTTCAGAACATAAATCTGATTATGTCCTGCCCCTGCTTAAAATCCCTACTGACTTCCTCAAAATCCTGACTGCCCCACATGATTTCTATTATTGGGCTTCTCCATCCTCACGGCCTCATCATAAGCCACTTTGCCCCATGTACTTTGTGTTCCAGTCACTCTGACCTTCTTCCAGGCCCTTGACCATGTCATGCTCTCTCTCAACTCAGGACATTTGCATGAGCTGTTCTTTCTGCTTGGACAGCTTTTTATTAGCATACACATCACTTCCTCAGGGAAGTCCTCCTGGGTAGGGCCCCTGTCATACACTATCTCAGTGCTCACCACACAGTCAATTACTGCGCAATGTCTGTGAGCTCCAGGAAAGTGGAACTGGCCTGCCTTTTTCACAGATTTTTCTCCTGGGCCCAGCACACAAATGCTGAATGAATGACTGAACACCATAGCACTTGGACATAAGAAAATAGCCTAGGCCTAGAAAAGCGACGTGAGTCTCTAGCTCCTGCCTGGTCATGATGCAAGACGATAGACATAAAGCTGAACTAGGAATCCAGAGAGCTCTTACAAAACTCATTCTGTGGCTTCATCTTCTCCTCTCTTGACCTTTACAGCCCCATCTATAAAACGGGAGTCTTGGGCTACAGCAGTAGTATTTGAAGATTTTTTTTTTTTTCAGCTACTAACCCCTTTCCTCAAATAAAATAATGAGAACCCAATATAATTATGAGAAGTTAAAATGGAAGTCATAAGTGGGGCCTATTGCTCCCCACAGCCCTCTTGCTACCAAAAGCAACTCCTGAGGTACTTTCAAGGAGCCCCTCTCTGCCAGATACTACTTGAAAATCACTTAGCTACATGATCTCTAAGAGTCCAAGTCCTCTCGGAAGTAATTTTGTTCTTAGAAAGACCTAGTAGTGGTCCCCAAATGTCTACTTGTTACCATGAAAACCACCTCTACATATCTGTTCATAGGAAAATGTTTTATTCCCTGTCGTGGCTTATTTCTGGGTTATCCGCCTATCCCTTAGGCTAAGGATGTTCCTTTTCTCTAGGACCTGGACCTTCTACCTTTGGGAGTTGACCCCTGACTGTCAGGTTTATACACTGGACCCCAACCCCCTCATCTTACTGATTGGCCAACGGGTGGACACCTGACCCTAGCTAGGCCAGTCAAGTTCTCTCACTGAGATGTTGGAATTGGGACCTGGAGACTTGATCTCTCGGTGCAGGTAGAACTATAGCATATAAATAAATATGACCACATCCCCTAACCAAGAAGATCAAAGAAAAGAAAAAGGGGATTTACAGAGAGAAGGAGGAATAAGGCAGATTTAGAGAAAGCAGAGTTCTGTTACCATCTGAGGGTATGGTCCTAGACTCCTGAGGCTAGCAGCACACTGTCTTCAGGCTCCTGAGACACCCTTATCCATATATTGCTCTGTTTTGCTGATGTAGGCTCTAACACATTCTGCTACTTGAAAACAAATATGTCCCTGGTTTGAGATCACATCTCGGTGACAGGATTGATCCCAAGTCTTAACCTGGTCCCTGGTAAAGCAGACCCATGCAGCCCTTGGAAGTGAGGCCCAGCTGACTCAGGAAAGGGCTCATCGCAGGAGAAAGGCTGACAGTCAGGCTCACCTCCACCAAGCTGGCGTTCCGCCTCCGCAGGCAGAGGCAGGCGGCCATGGCCAAGGCCTCGGCGCAGTCCTCCGGCAGCCTCCCAGCTCTCTTCTCCAGATATTTGTGGCAGATCTCCTTGGCCATCACTTTCTCCACCTCCATCTTCCCAGAGCAGAGTGAGGTGATGCTGCTTGGAATTTCACTGAGGAGTAAATCCTTCTGTGGGAAGAAGAGTAGAAACACTCCAGAGTGAGCTGCAGGGGTATGGGATCCAACACACCCACCTCATAGGCCTCAGTTACCTCATCAGGAAAATGAGGATAATAGGACTAACAAAAAGATTAAATGACAATACATACAAAGCATAGAGTGTGATACCTGACACAGACTAAACTTTCAATAGTCTATTAGTGATGATAATTAATAGTAATAATAGCTATCATTTATATAGTACTTACTACATGCTGAGTGAGCACTTTACTTACATTAATAATTCAATCTTATTAACAATTACAGGGACAATCTTTTATAATATAAAATAAACACTTTTGGATGTAGGCTTCTGACCCATATATTTAACAGGAAAAATTAGATCAGGAGTTGCCAGGGGCAAGAAGTAGGGAAAGGGGACTGATGATATAAAGGGGCCCAAGAGAATTTTCTGGAGTGATGGAAATATTCCATATCTTGATTGTGGTGGTATTTACATAACTGTCTATATTTTTCAAAACTCATATTATTCTGTACACCTCAAAAGTATGAATTATACCTCAATAGAAATGAATGCATATGTCCAGACTGGTACCCACACATAAAGGTACCTAGCAGCTTTACTTGTAATGGTTAAAAACTAGAAACACTCCAAATGTTCATCAACAGGTGAATGGACAACAGGTGGCATATCCATGCAATAGAACACCACTAAACAAAAGAAATGAGCCACTGACATACATGAAGCGCATGGCTGTATCTCAGAATAATTATGCTAAGTGGAAAAAAGCCAGACAACAAAAGAGCACATACTGCATAGCTTCATTTATATGAAACTCCAGAAAATGAAAACTTTTGTACGGTGACAGAAAGCAGATCAATGGCTTCAGGGGATGGCAGGGCAGGGAGAGATGCGAGGGGAGGATTCAAAGGAGAAGAGGTAACTTCTGATGTCGTGGGCATGTTCACTATCTTGATTTGGTGAAACTGTCACAGATATATACATATGTCAAAATTTATCATATTATATGCTTTATCCTCATTATTTATAAATATTTATAAATTCATATTCATAAAGTTATTTATAAATAACTTCATGGTATTCTATGGTGTATACAATTACATTGTAAATTCTTAATCGCCTCCCAACTGATAAATATTTCACTTGTTTGTAGTGCTTCGTTATCAATTAATGCTATAACAAACATCCTAGTCTATCTATGTTTTTCCTCACTTGTTTGTGTGTTTCCCTAGTTTACAAGTAAAACTGCTATATCAGAGGGTACACACATTTTAAATTTCGATGGAAACTACCCACTTCCCTCCGAAAACACTGTGGCCACAAACATTCCCAAGAGCGTGCAAGAGAGGTTTGCTTCCTCCCACTCTGGACCACATCTCTGACTCGAATCTTGATTATATATGTACAACAGAAGTGCATGTACCACAACAGAAGACCATGAGAAACCATATTTGGGTCTAGAAGAAGAGAAACTAGATTTTTAAAAAATTATATCTTTAACATTTTTAGAAACTATTAGCAAAAAGAACCTTCTAGCAATTTCACATAAGTGTCTTGAAAACTTCCTTCTCCTCAGGCAGCCCCAGAGAGTTGCTGGGGAATACATCTCAAGAAAACTGTCAGGAGATGAGAAAATGCCCCAAACCGCCCAAACCGCATCTGAGCTGCCCAAACCAACCTCTTTGCAGTATCTGGAGCTCAATGCCCAAAGTGGGCGGAGCTCAGGGAGTTCAGCAGAGGGACAAGTTGTGACCCTCTGTGTGTAGGGGAGGCCTTCAGCTCTCCACCCCAAAGCTCAGGGAATACTTTTGGGGCCCAGTCACAAAAAAGCCAACTGTTTCAATGCCTTCAACATCAAGTCAGAAAAGGGGCTCCTCTCTCAAACTGATGAAGAGGACCAGAACTTGCACAGAATTTGGAATCTTTCAGGACACATCAGTTCAAATCCCAATTTGAGCACTTATCTCACTGAAGGATATGAGACAAGCCTCTTCACTTTGGCCTTAGTTTTCTCATCTGTAGAATGGGGATGGTGATAACACTGAATTCATATGGTTGGACTTCCATGAGAATTAAACAGTCAGGAGATTATCAAGGTCGAGAACTCAGGATCTACAGTACGGAAAACCTGACTCAGAATTCCAGCTCTGACAGCACAGCTGAGATCTCAGGCAAATCTCAGAGCCTGCTTTCCTCATCTATAGATGAATAATATAATGCCTCTATCAATCTCTTGGGGATTTTGATATGATTTAGAAAGAAATTTATGGAAAGTGATAAACACAGAGTCTAGCTGTGTTGTTATATTTCTTAAATGGCATTACATATATGATTGTTCTTTGAATCCACAAAAAACGGAAGTTATTGAACTTATTATAGAAACCTACTTAAAAGAGTTGAAATTAACTTTTATCAATTTTAGAACAAACCCTATTTGATTGCCTGAGAGAAGAAATGAGTTTTCCCTAAACATTCTAAATTCTATTATCATGAAAAAGTAATTGTTGGCTGGCAGGAGATTAAAGCTTTTTTGCATAGATGCAAATCAAACCCTGGACTGAGGCCTCATTAGCATCTGTAAAATGGGTATAGTGGAGATCTCTGCCCTCCTGACACCTCATAGCTGTTGGCCCAAATGCACTACCCAGCCAGAAGTGACTGGTTCTCTTACCAGGTAAACTGGGCTTCGGTTGTTATCCATTGCAGGGATGCCAGTGAGGATCTCAGCTAACACCTGGAGAGCACAAGGAATTAGCACAGTTCAGGTACTCATGCACAAAGTCAGGCAGGAGATTCTGGCCAAGATGGAATATTTTTAACAAAGCCTGAGCTCCAGATCTAGCTCTACCATTTTCCAGCACAGACACTTGCCCAAAATCTGTAACAGGAGACTATCACTGCACGTCCTCCAACTAAATATGCCACCCATCTGCTAGTTGAAGGTTTGAATTAACTGATAGCAAGGCAGGGAGGATGGAAACCAAATGTATCTGTATTATCATCAGTTTTACATATATATTATATATATATAATACACATATACATTTATATGTACATATAGTATATACACATATATGCGTATACATATACACACATATGTATATATGTATATTATATAATGTGTATACATACATTATATACGTACACACATACATATATCTCTCTCTATATATATATCTATATACACACACTATATTTTAAAGGTAATTTCATTTAAAAACCCATCAGAAATGGTAAGCAAGCAATATTACGTCAATCTCGGGAAAGAAGGAATCCATGTGCAGGAATCTGTTCTATATAGAAAATTTCAGCAACATTTATAGCATGTTTCATTCATAGGCCTTTATTAACATCATTTGTTCATTACTTGATCCACTTACAAAAGGAGCACAGACTTGAGCCAGTGTAAGGCACTAGAGAATTGACAAACTGTGATACGTGTCTTAATAAACAGGAAACCTGCTTTGAACAGGAATTCTCAGTAGAGATAACAGCATGGTCGTTAAGAGCTCTACAGTCAGACAGGCCTGAATTCAAATTCTGACTTTGCTCCTTACATGTGCAAGTGATCTTTGGAAAAGTAACTAAAATGTAAGCCTATGTCCTCATCTGGTAAATGGGGATTTAGTGGTTGTGAATATAAGGGAGTGAGTACCCTACCTTTAATGTGAAATCTCTCTCCCACAACCCCTCTAGAAGCAACTCACAGTAAGTTCATATCTACTGCCAAGAAATCAATCCTTCCCTCCAAAGGAAGGGCCCACAGAGTTAATAACAAATTGGCAGTGGCCAGGAGGGGCAGCAGAGGGCACAGCTGCAGCAAGTGGACAG
>NW_011888952.1:2681439-2704949 GCF_000151845.1 Pteropus vampyrus
AGCCATGGAAAGGACAAATGAGTGAAGGCCAAAGTCTTCACTTTGAAGGAAGCTCTTACTATTCCACAGCTGAAGATGTCCACTCGCTTTGTCAGCTGCCCCACCCTGATGAAATCTTCTGGCAGATATGCAGCTGAGGCCTGGAAAAGGTGGGTCTTCATCATGGTGTATTTTGACCTTCTATTGAGAGGACACAGGTGAGCCATTGGATGGGCCAGCATGGGGGTGAAGTTTTGGTCTAGCAAAACATTGGAGCTGTGGAAAAGAAAGAAGAGCTCTCATTTTGGGCTGGACAAGACCCTTAGCAGTGAGCACTGTTGGCCCCAGCAAGTGAATCACTGAAGACTCTCAATATGGAGTCTCTGAGCCAGTCCTGAAAGGGGTGCCTACTCCCATCAGCAAATGTTGATGGAGCTAAGATTAATCCTGCTGCTTCAGAAATGGCATTTGGTGTGGCCAAAGAGTTGCAGCCATCCTGATCCCCACAGATGTCCACCCTGTTCAATCTCAGCTGGCCAAGTCCTTCCTAAGCTGTTTCAATGCCAAGCTCTGGCTCAGCTGACTCAAGTCTAAATGCCAATACTCTTTGTGACTGAACCTGCCCATGTTGTGGGGAATAAACAATAAAAATATTCTTGGATTCAGTCAACTAAACCATGGGAGTGAACTCTCAGAAAGTACCCCAAAGTGGGGTGGGGGGGTGGAGGGACAAAAAACTAAGCTACATGTGTAAAAATATTTAGTGAAGAACTAACCCCTAACAGTAGCTTTTAAAGTAGACACCAGTTCTAATGTCTACTATTAGGAGTGGGTAAGTAAATTATGGGCAATCCCTGAAATGGAAGACTACTAAGAAGTTATCAAAAATAATGACATGCAATGTGGGGAAATATTTACCATGTTTAAATGGGAAAAAAGAATATGAATTTATAAGCAGATAACCATGCTACCTTAGAGCTAAGACTTCTGTGTGGGAGCCGAAAAGAGAAACAGAAAAATAGGGGGCAGCTTATGAGTCAGGGCTATGAGCCAAGATGACCTCTCATTCTTTCACTTCCTTTCTTGCTATTACAGTTGTTTGTGCAACCAAATAAGAATGAATGGAGAGAAAAGAGGAAAGAGCTTCCCCTTGCCAAATGGAGAGAGGACTTTAGGGAAGTGTGAGTTCTATGTTTTCAAGCTTAGTTTTGCCAAACTCTCTGGTATCTTCTGGAATCTCTCCCCATGCTGCCAGTCCCCAGATGGGGATCTCTTGTGCTTGGATATTTAGGAGCATGATACTGAGATACTGGGGTACACGCTAACCAGCAGGAAACCTTCCTGACTCAAGTTGCTTTCACCAACAGGTACACAAGCATGGGGGAGGGGTGGGAGGCAGGTCTCCGGGAAGACCCTAAGCACGGAGCTCAAAATCCTAAGGGGTCTTGGCAGACATGGTCCAAACTTCAGTGACCAGGTGCAGACAAGCTGGCTGGGTGCTTGTTGGGAAAACACCAACCGAGAAAGACAAATGCGGTGACAGGTAGGCAGTTCATGCTGAGACAGCAGTCACAGACACAACTCAGAAACACTGATTTTGAGGGTATACAAAAGAAAGAGAGACCCAAGGGAGATGAGGTGGGGAGAGAAAGGCAAACAGAAATAGAGGGAGAGGAAGGGGACCCAGGAATGTATACTGTCTCATCGCTGCAGCCTGAGACTTCGGCAGGGTCCAGCCCATCTCCCTCACCTCTTGATGTTGCTGTGGATGATCTCCAGGCCATGAAGGTGCTCCACGGCACGAAGCAGTCCTGAGAAGATGCTGATGCGCTGGGGCCAGGGGAGTGGGTCTGAGCCACCCTAAGAGAGAGAAGAGGACTTTTTAAAGTCTCAATGGCAGGGTGCTGGGCTCCTGTCTCTCCTCCAGCTCTTCATGTCCTCTGCAATAAGGCTTGCCCAGCGTGGTTTACTGGCAGGATATTTAGGAGCATGATACTGAGATACATGCACAGTCATCACAGAGCACAAGCTGCATGACTTTGGAAAAAATGTTCAACATCTCTGAGCCTCGGTTTCTTCAGATGTAAAATGGAAATGTTCAATCCTTATGCTTTAAAGTTGTAAGGGTTCAAAGGAGTGTATGGTATACCCCTAGCATAGTACCTGCCATACAGCAGGTGCTCAATAAATAGCAGCTATTTTTATCATGATTATTACAGCAGCAGCTCTAGAATTTTTCTCTAGGAGGGGCTCGTTGGGAGAGGAGCTAGGGAGCGTGTATTGGCACACCAGGCATGTGGGCCTTACACACTTGGGGAGACTTCACAAGGGCTGATGGGGATTGTGGGACGGGCTAGTTACCCACCTCACCCCAGGTGCCTGCTACTGTTGTTCTAGGACTGACTCTCCAGGCTAAATCACCATTTATTTTTAAAGTCATGTCTTAGGTTTCACATCCTCTAAAAACTGACCCTGCTAATAGATTTCTTCTCAAAAACTCTGGAATCTAGAGCCACATTAACCCAGTTAAAACTACTTGTCTGGTGTGTTCCTCAGGGCAAATCACTTTGCCTCTCTGTGCCAGAGACTCTTCTTTTGGAAAATGGAGAAAACCTCTTGGGTTGTAGAGGAGACATGTGTAAAGCTCTTATCATAGCGTCTTGCACACAGTGAGAGCTCAGCAAAGCTAAACGAATAACTGCTTTGTCTAATCCCTGCCAAAGGAAGCAATAATTGTGGTGGAATAACTTTTCCCTCTGAGGATTTTATGGGAAGAAGGTTTATTATAAAAATTATAATTTTAATGTTATACTCACGCGGTATAATATATAAAAGGTACAAAAGGACATGTAGTCAGTTTCCCTCCCATCCTATGCCACAGCTATCTAGTTTTCCTCCCCAGAGGTACCCAAGGCAGCAGTTTCTTGCTTCTTTCCATAATATATATTCCATAAGTACCCAAACAAATAGGTATATTTAAGAATAGCATTTTTAAATAAAATTGTGCCTCTACTTTTTCATACTTGGTATCCCTTAGTTCTTTTTCTTGTCCTATTGCATTGGCTAGCACCTCTAGAACAATGTTCAGTAAATTAGTGCTCTGGAATACCTTTGGCTTGCTCTTGACTTAAATGAAATGCCTCTTGTCAAATAAAATTTTTGTAGGTTTATTCCTGAAGATGTTTAGCCAGATCTTATCTATCTGCCTAACTTCTCTTTTTCTTTTTGAGCCACCAGTCTCGACATGGCTTCTTCTTTATATCCTTAGTTGTAAGCCTTCTGTTCATCTAGCCTTCACACGATTCCCCAGGCTGATTGTTTTATAATTTAGTTGAAATTTTAATGTGGTCATAGGAGGCCAGTACAGCATTTGCCTACTTTGCCATCTTCCCAACCTCTCTTCTGGAAGGGCCTCTCTGGATAGCCCCTCTCCCCTCTGGACTAATATAAGTCCCTAACCCTTGATTCTCTAATTGGGTACTGCCGGGTCATGTTCTCTGACCATGACCCAGCCCCTTACCTGATCCCAGAGTCTGTCTTGTAAAGAACCATTTGCCATGAAGGGATGAATCAAGCTGTAGAACTGTTTTCCAGAGCAGAAGCCCAGCAGAGGTAAGACGTTGGGGTGGCAGCATCTGAAAACAGGCGTCAGTGCAGGGGTGAGGAGTCAGACAGAAAGAGTAATCAAAGGCTGCTCCACTTCCTCACCTCCCACCCTTCTCTACCACCCTAAGGGCCCAGCACAATGGTAGCAAAATGAAAACTGCCTGGAAGTCAAGTTGTTTGAACTTATCCTATCTCACTGCTCTGCAGATACAACACCTTAACCACCCCATCTTCTGGAAACAAAAGCATAGAGATTAAGGAATTTACTTAAGGTTATAACTAGCAAGCCAGGATCAGATTGCAGGTCTTTGACTCCCAGGACCGGAGTTCTTCCCCAAAATCCTCTTCCACTGGGTTCTAAGTCACCGGTCCCTCCTGACTCTCCTCCTACCTTTCTGACCACTCTTTCTTGGACTTTTTTTTACCAAGACTCTCCTCCTTTGCCTCTCTCTCTGAAACCTGACTCTCCCAGGCTAGGCTCGTCATCTTGTCTTTTTAGCTGCTCTTCGAAGTATCTCCCAAATCTCTTATCTCCAGCCCCAATGCTCTAAACAGCCTAGACTCAACAAGTCCCAAACCAGCTTCCCCACCCATACTTATTATTTCAGCAAAGGATACCACCATCCATCCAATTTCCTAGAAACTTCCTTACATCTCCCATCTAATTAGTCACCATTCACTATCATAAATAGCTTTCAAAAGGTTCCTTTCATCCCGCCCTGGGCTGCCTTGGGTCAGACTCTGATGGACTTTCCCCAGGACTACTGTAAAGCTGCCTGCCTGAAGCTTCTGCCCTCCTCTACTCACCCCAGGCCATCTTACTTCACACTTTGTACATTCATTAGAGTTATTTACACTTCACTCTCCCCACTGGACTATAAACTTCCCCAAGTCGGAGCTGTGACTTCTTCACATTCTGTACTCTCTAGAGTCAGGTAATGCCTTGACAATTCACATTTGCCAAATCCATGAATGAAGGAGTGACTGCTGACCCCAGGAAGGCACTATGCCAAGGTAGAACAGACTTCCAGTTTCCATTAAATGTGTGTGTGTGCATGTGTATATAAGTATGTGTGTATAAGTGTGTACATTCATACACATGTATGAATAAAGATGAAAGAAAATATATCAAAATATTAATACAGTAGTAGTGTGTAGGTACAATGGAAAATAGGTGACTTCTATTCTCTTATTTATAATTTTCTTTATTTCTTAAAATACTCTACAATTATCACGTATTACTTGCCCAAGGAGGCTCATTGGCAAAGAAAACTCGGTAACTTGCCAAAGCTGAATGACAGCTGGTATCAAGCACATGACAGGTGCCCAATATGCATTTGTTAGATTCTTCAGTCAATGATGGCAGAGCCAGGACCATATAGTCCTTCCTCTTTTTTCTTTCCCAGTCCCCACCTAGTTCTGTGACAGAGAGGCTAACTTCACTTCTCCAGCCTGTTATCCTATCTGTAAAATAAGGTTTGAGGATGACTTTTGAAGGCCTTTATTGCTCAAGACCAGAGGTCAGCAAAATTTCTCTGTAAAAAGTCAAATAGTAAATATTTTAGACTTTGTAGGCCAGATGGTCTCTGTTGCAATTACTCGACTGCACACTAGCATACAAAAGCAGCCACCGATGATACAGAAATAAATGAGCATGGCTATGTTCCAACAAAACTTTATTATGGACACTAAAATTGGAATTTCTTATGTCATGGGTCATGAAATATTCTTTATATTTTTTTCAAACCATTCTTAGCTCTCAGGTCATACAAACACAGGCAGGGCCAAATTTAACCCGTGGATCATCATTTGCCAGATACTGATCTAGAGCACTAGGATTTTAAGATGGATTTGCCCTTAGAGTTGGAATCTGTATGTCTCTGCCTATCTCAAAAAACAGGATAGAAAAAAAGAAAAATGGGATAGAAAGATTTCTTTTCCCCCAGGAGGAAAGGAGTTGAGCCAAGTGAACCAAGGTTCTTTTATAATTCTAATCTATGTATATAGTTGCTACATAGAAAAAGAATAGGCTGTGGAGCCAGACCAATCTAGGTTCAGATTCTGGCTCTATCACTTACCAGCCTTGTGATTTTGGACGACACACTTAACCTCTCTGTGCCTCAATTTGTCCATTTGTAAAATGTGGTAATAGTAACTACATTACAGGGTTCTCGTGAGGATTAAATGAGTTTATACATACAGAGTTCTTAAAACATGTCTGCCATACAGGAAGCTCTAAGTGTTAGCTGTCATCATTATTAAACGAAGTATTCTCCAAAGGGGAGGCTTACCTATGACAAATTTGTATCTCTGCCTGGAAGAATTTTTCGATTGATCTTGGACCTGAACAGGCCATCTGTGGGAAAAGACACAGAAACATAAAAATCCAGCCTCACCTGTGCAGCCTCCATCCCCTATCAGAAACCAAGAAGTGCTCACCTCTCTGAGCTTTTTGATGATGATTGGTGTGCCCTGCCCTTGCCCTCTGTAGATGTCAGCAAAGGTCCCCTCACTGATTTTGTGGGTTTGGTTGAAGTTGTCAGTTGCCTGAACCACATCTGCCTCACTCCAGAAAAGCCTATCTCCGGCCAGGCTTAGCAGTGTTTCCTGCTTAGGAATGGAGGTGCTGAAATCCTGGGGGTTCAGAGAGAAGAGACAGACATTAATATTGAATTAATATGGAAAAATAACACCAGAGCTTAAGGGGTTCAGGGGATCATCTTTTCCAGTGAGGAAGAATGGTAAAAAGGACAGGAATAGGGCCAGCTTAACCCCCAGCTCCTCCTCAACTTGCTCTATGACCCTGGGCAAGTTACTTAACCTCTCTGAACCTTAATTTCCTCATCAACAAAAATGAAGATAACTACTGCACCCTGGAGCGTAATTCTGAAGATTAACTAAAATGTGACTATTCTCAGCAAATGGTTGGTGTTTGCTTTTTTTTTTTTTTTTTTTTTAGTTTACGAAGGTGAGCACCAAGGGGATCAAAGAGCTGAGGTGAGATCACACAGCTAGCTGGTCAATGGCCAAGTTGGTGCCCTTGGTCCTACGCATAGTACACAAGCTGGGAAGCAAGTTACAGGGTCATATAACCAAACATAATTCTGTAATCAGAGCTTTGGAGACTGCTTGCATGTGTAAGCCTATGAAAAGCAGCTCTGCTTCAATAACTTTTCTTCTTAAAAATAGGTGTAATTAAACTTAATTTTTAAAAAAGTTATATATGCTCTTATAAACAGTTTTAGATAATTGGTGGGGACCCTTGATCTCATTATCCACTTAACGGCTATTAAAGTTTAGTGTGTTTCATGCCAACTAGATATATAAAGATTTATTTAACAAACTGAAACCATGACAAACACATAGTTTTGATATCTGGTATTTTCACTTAACATTATACCATGATCATTCTCCCAAGTTATTAAACCATCTTTGAGAATGACTAACAGTCTTCTTTATGGAAGAGCTTCATTAATCAGACCTACGCAGAGCTGGCTTCTTCACCAGGCACCCTGCCACAAAACTTTTAGGGACCTACGAAATCTTTTTAATTTCTTTTAAAATCAGAAGAACAAAAATGAATTTTTAGAGTCAAAGAAAATATTTTAATTTTTACTCTATCTTGAATTATATGCATCTTTATATCAAAGCAATTATCAAATATTAATTTTAATTTTTTTAATGAAAGAAAGGACCCATGAGGGCTCAAATGCCTAAGACCCACAAAAGTCATATGTGGCCCAACTCATTGAAAATTCAGAATAACTCAGACATATTTGGGATTGAAAAGGTTGGAGGAGAGGTGATTTGCAAGCAAATAACAACTGTAATCAATTTACTTTGGGAGGAGGAAGATGCCAATTATCAGCTCTCATTTAAACACAAATAATGGAAAAGCTCATTAAAAACATATATTCACTAAAGTGCACCAACCCCTGCACCCCCCATCCCACCAATGCCCAGCCCCAGATGTACTGATGGCCAGTACTTACAGCCTTAGTGGCTCTGAGTAATTCAATGGGTCTCCTTTCTTCCCCTCACCCCAGCCCTAACCCCCAAACTGGTCTCAGGGAATAAATGTGTTGCAGTTTTGAGAGAGCGCCATGAGTTGAGGATATTGAGCTGGGGATATGGCTTGTGAGTGGAAGATTTACCTTTGAATCAGATGAAACAGGAAGGCTGGTTTTTAAAGAAGGAGGGGCATTTTCAGGAGGAGGCAGAAGGTTAGTTCTGGCTGGAACTGGCCCTGGAAAGGAGAGACTGTGTGTCAGTAAGTGGCCCGCTGGAGGAAGGCGGGAGGAGTCTCTGTTGGTCCCCAGGCCAAGCCAATCTCTAATTCACTATACAAACACTTGTCTGTAATGACAGCTGCCATTTCCTGACACCCCCAGGTGCCAGCCTACACACTCTCATGCCTTTACCTAAATGAATCCTTATGACAGCCCCACTAGTTGGTCCTATAAATCAGTGGCTTCCAACCTCTTTGGCACCTGGGACCAGTGCTCCTATGAGAATCTAATGCCTGATGATCTGAAGTGGACCTGAGGTGGTGATGCTAGTGCTGGGGAGCAGCTGCAAATACAGATGAAGCTTCACTCACTGCCCACTCACTTCCTGCTGTGTGGCCCAGGTCCCAACAAGCCACAGACCGGGGATTGGGGACCCCTGCTATAAATGATCCCTGCTATTAAATGATCCTCATTTAGCCAGTGGAGAAATGGAGGCACTGCAGGTGGCCACTTGCCCAGGGCCACACAGTAAAGTGGCAGAGCCAGCTTCCAAAGGGAATGTCATCTGTGTAACATCTAACCCCTATACTGCCCCACCTCCCTCGCAAGAAGCAGAAAAGAACTCAGAGGAAAATAGCTATGGACCCCTGCCTTCCAGAAACCTCCACCATGGTAGGAATGGCAATAACCGGCCTCAAAGGTCAGAGGCAGGAGAGGCCAGCCATAGTAGGTTGAGAGATCGTGGAGGGTTTCACAGAAGAAGGAGCATTTGACCTGGCCTTGAAAGATGGAGAAATGTTTCTAACAAGTGGATATGAGGTAGGAGGACACCAGGCAGTGGAATGGGCCTAAGCAGAGGTATGACAGTGGGAAAACCCAGGCGTGCATTAAACATTCCAAGCACACTTAATGAGCAAACATTGACATCATGCCAAGGACAGTTCTAAACACTTCACTGTGTTAAGTGATTTAACCCTCACAACAATCCTAGAAGATAGGACCATTATCATCTACTCGTTATAGATGGTAAAATTGAGGCCCCTGAGTAACTGAGGACTGGCCCTTCCAAGGGAACTTGGCCTTGACCCCAGGGTTGCTGGTCAAATTCACCTGGTTTATGACATCAGGAAAGGAGTGATTAATCTGGAACTTTGGCCATCAAAACAATAATTCAGAAGGACGAAAACAGTACCAGGGTGAAACTAGAATCAGCCTTGCTAAACTATTAACCTAGGCAGCTGATGAAATAAAACTCACCTGATACAAAGCCTGAGGCTCTTCCATCTTCCACGGAGCCCAACAGGAGGGCCACCCTAAGCCTCTCTCCCTGCGTCTGCCACAGCTTCTGAAGTTTTTGATTTTTCACATTTTCCAGCAATGGCTATATTTGAAAGAACTACACTTGAGAAGGTACCGTGTTTGCAAACCCACACTGCAAATACAAATGAAGTTTCACTCACTGGCCACTCACCAGTGAACTCCAGAATGGGGTACTAAAAATACACACACACACAGGTGCACATACACCCACTCAGTCCATCAGTGCACTATAACTGTAAATTGAGCTTTGGGGTAAAAGCTATAGCCCAGACACTGGAAGTAAACCTTTGGCAAACAAATAAATTATTTAAAAAATCCAGAATGAAAAATAAAATAAAACCAGGAATGAGCTGCAAACCAGCTGCTGGCAGCATACCTGACAGAGAGAGCCCTACTGCTCACTCAGATCCATCCCCACATCTGCACCTGGGCCATGCCTCCCACAGGCTGCTCTCCCCAGTGACTGAGTGCAGAGGAGAGGCTAAGGGGAGACCCAGGCCTCTGATGGTGACTCTGGTCTCTCCAAGGACACCACCTCCTGAGCCTGCCTTAGACAGCAAGCAGGCAGGCAGGCAGGCAGGACACTTCCAGCCGACCTTCCCACACCCTCTCCTTCCTTCCCGGCCCAAAAGCTCCCCCAGCCTTGCCCAGCTCCCTCCCCACTTTCTCTCAGGCACTTGTCCTGTGAAAATCCTTGCATGTTAACCTTGGCTTTCGCTTCGCTTCTCGGGTGACCTGGAGTACAGGACCACACTGACACTGCTGCTCCTGCAATGAAGCATTCTCTTGGCCTCAACCCAGTACCCTTGGCCTGTGTCCCCCAAACTGCAGTCATATTCATCCATCTCCAAGATGTTGGCCATGTCTCTGTGCTGTCTCACTATGAGTTACTTGATGTTTTCCTTTCAATCCACTTTAATTCATGTAGTATGCATCTAGCCTTGAAATCCCTAGTTTTTTGTGCATATGATATATATTTTTCTAATACCCATGTTCTCATGTACCACACTCTAAGAACCACTGCTCCAAGCTAACTCCATCTTCCTCCTGCTTCTTTCTTCGAGTGCTGCCTTATCCTTGACTTCACAGTAGGGCTGTGCACATGGTCCCTTGTCCTCTCCCTTTGCCCAGTGACTCCAGGGTCACTAATGGTCTCACAGAGCCAGGATTTTCTGATCTGGCTTCATGCCTGGAGTTCACTCTGGGGGCTATACCAAGTCCCTTGGGTTGGGAGGATCAGTGAGGTCTACTAGTTAAAGGAGTGGCTGAGTCTATCCCTGCGGTTTTGTAAAAAAAAATCAAATAAAATAGAAAGAAATGAAGTTTGGGCCACTACCAAAAGGCTGACACATCAGATAAGAATTAGGCCTTGTTTTGCATGCTCATGGAAGGACTGAGTCAGGGTAACACTTGGCTACATAAATGTAATTTCCAAAACATCTCCTTTAGAAATCCTAGAATGTCTGCATTCCCAAGCAGAATTTCATCCTGCTGTGTTGCATTGTGTGCCTGAGTATAGAACACGCAGTGGTGGGTGCTATATCTCAACTGGGGTTTTCTGTACACTGCCTGGTGGCTGGCAGTGGGTCTGCCTCTGCAGCCTCCCAGTCTCCTTTCTGTTTATCAGACATAACTGGGCTCAAGTCCTGGCTCCATCATTACTAAAGATTTGACCTTGGGTGAGTTGTGCTTCATTCTTTAGCTTTCTCAAATGCAAAAAGAACAACAATATTCCATTCCTTATAGAGTTCTTGTCCAGATAAAAGAGATGACAGTTATAAAGCACAAAGATGCACCCCTCTCTGGTACATATGGAGTACCAAGGCTGATAAACTCCATGTGGAATAAGAGGAAATAGATTCTGACTGACCACACAATGGCCTCTCCTATAGCTAAGGCTTTGTGATAGTTATTTTAGCTGCTCGGAGCCCTTTTATTTGAATTCTAGCTTTGAGAATCTGTTTAATGAGGTGCTCAGAACCTATCTGTGGCTCGTTTACTGACGTAATTCCCTCCTCCACATCTCTCCCCCACTTCCTCCCCACCTAATGTGAGAGGGTCAGTATATACACAGGTTGCTGTGTGGGCTCTAGGCAACCCACCTGAGCAGAATCCTGGCCTCACCACTCATTCTACCAGGAAGCTCTGGCAGGTCATGCATCTTTCCCCAAATATCAAAGGGGACAACAAGGACCCCTGGCTCCCCGGTTGTCAGGGTGATTCATGAGGTACTGGCCACAAACTCCTGGCCCAGTGTCTCCTGCACACAAGCACCTGTCTGTGCCCTCCCCAGCCACCGCTGCCTCTGCATTCCCCACTCCTACAAGATAATCAGCTTGAACTTTGGGGCCCAATGGAAGCTTGGGGTTTTCCTGAGAGAAGAAAGACTTTGGGTCATTTGATGAAATTAATGATTACTTTCTTATTTTCAGTTTGGGCAAAGATAGACAATCAACTTCCTGTCTCTATCTACAGATTGTATTTATTATCTCGACCCACCAGGGCACATATGCTTTCAAGGGCCATTCAAGAAAGTAAACGGTACAAAGGCTAGCAGAAACACATGATGCTTGTTTTTGCAGTCTCCTAGATAACGAACATCAGAAGAAGTTGCTACACCTGTAACCCTGACCAGCACGATCCTAGAATTTCCCTATTTTATTACTCTGTTTCCCGTTGATCATCAACTAGTATCATATTTGCTTCCATCCTGACCAGCATGTCCCCAGAATTTCCCTATTTTATTACTCTGTTTCCCGTTGATCATCAACTAGTATCATATTTGCTTTAGGACTATTTCCCCTTATCTTTAATCGCTGATCAAAGTCCTCCACATTTTTTGTCTTTAGTTGCAGGAAATAATTCAGATTCCTTGGCTAGAATTAATTTTCCAGACTCAACCTATCTGGGGTGTCTGGAACATTCCTAACATCAACTAACATTTAATGAGCACTTACATGGTGAGGTGTATGATTCCTTACCACAACATGATGACGTAGGTTTTGTTATGCCCATTTTATAGATGCAGAAACTGAGGCACAGAAACATTAAGTAATTCTGTTAGAAAGTGGCAGAGTTGGGATTCAAATAAAGGTCTGTCTAATGCAAAAGCCTGTACGTGCTCCTCTCAGCCCATGCTGACCTTATCTTTACGATCCACACTAATAAACTGAGGTTTCATGGATTTGGGATCTTTGGCTCGCTGCTCAGGAGGCTGCAGGAGAGCGAAAGGAAGGCTGGGCTCCAGGGGAAAGGTGATGAAAATGGAGATGTGAGCAAGTGGCAATCCCCCTCAGGGAAGTCATCCACTGGCTGAGTCCTTCTATAATTTGACAAACTGTCCCCAAGCCTTTTCCTGGGCAAAAGGGGATCAGGACAAATCTGAAGTGATCTTTAAGGCTTTGGAATAGCAGTGAGTGCAAGGGATAAAAACATAACTGTTCAGATTATACTGCTCAGATGCTACTTCCTACTCATGTGACCTTGAGCAAAACACATTCCCTCTTGGTGTTTCACATGCCATAGAACAAAACAGCAAGTCTGTGACTGGAGAAGAGGAAGAAGATGGGGGACAAGCAGCACCCCTCAGTACTCCACTGCATGGCTGAGGGCGAGGCCCTACACAGGCCACCAGCCTGTGGAGAGCTGACAGAAAGGTCATCAGGCTCCCAGCCCACAGAAGGCATGTGTTGCCAGCCAGTAATGGGGACTTGAGAAACCACAGGCAAAAAGCCTGGGCCCGGTGCATATGATCTCGTGCTTTAGTTTCCTCATCTGTGGAACGGGGATAATCACAATACTTAACTCAAACAGCTAACTAAGTATTAAATAAGTCAACATCTCTGAAGTGCTTAGAACAGTGTCTGGCACAGAGAAAGCCTTCATTTACTCAGTTATTGCTTTCTATTAAAATGGTAAAAAATAAACCAAATTTATGTTAAAATAGTACATACAAAATTGAGATGCCTTAAAATGTAAACAAACATGCTTAACTCCAAGATTTATAATAAAAATCACACTAAAAAATGAAATTAATTAATTAATTAATTAAACGGCGAAAAAATAGTATATATTGTTTTGTTATCTGACTTTTTTTACTTTTTAACTCAATACAATGTAAACAAACATGCTTAACTCCAAGATTTATAATAAAAAATCACACTAAAAAATGAAATTAATTAATTAATTAATTAAACGGCAAAAAAATAGTATATATTGTTTTGTTATCTGACTTTTTTTACTTTTTAACTCAATACATTGTAAGTATGTTTCTATCATTGTTAACAGTATTCTTATGTTAATAAGATGTTAAAAGTATTATTATGTTATCAGTATTATTGTTATGACCTACTGGCATCAATTTTATCATCCCTACAATTGTTTCTAATTTTTTACTATTACATGCTGAGCTGAATATCCTTAGTTAAATCATTTTCTTAAATAAATTTCCTTTAAACAAAAAAAAATGAAATTTAATTAAAAATACCTGGGCCCTGAAAGGCAGCTGGCCTCACAGGCTGCCCCATTTTCTGTTCATCGTTGGTGTTTCTTACAGAAGCTGGTTTCAAGGCATCTGGGAAATCAGGGCTGGAAGACTTTATTTCAGGAACCGGTTTCCCTGAAACAAATGGAAAGAAAGATGAAGTGGGGTAACTATCCAGAGGCTGGGTCTAGAAGTCAGAGACCTGGGTTCTAGTCTGGACTCTGCTTTGAATTTGCAGTGTGCCCCTCTTTGGGCTTCGGGCTCCCCATCTGTAAGATGTAGTGGTTGCGCATAATAATCTCCTGTGATCGGTCCAGCTCTGACATTCTGAGGCAGATATACCTGGCTTCTTAGCCTACTAGCTATGTGACCTTGGACAAGTCACTTTTCTTCTTGGCACCTGTATCTGCACCTATAAAATAGAGCTGATGATAATGATAATATCTGCTTGCCTACCTAATAGGCTATTGGGAGGGGGTATATGAGAAAAAAGACATGAAAGGGCTCTATAAACTATACATTTCCCTGAACACGTGGAGAAGTTAAAGATATCCATCCTGCTAAGTCTCTAGCTGTGCTCCTAAATATAAAAGTTCTGGCAGTCCTGCAGCTTCCCCCTCTACAAGCACTGGAAACAGAATCCCTGTTTTATAGATAGGAATTCTGAAAATAGCAGCTATGTCAAATGAGTGCCAGCTGTGCCAGGCCCAGGCCAAGCTTTGCATCAAATCCTCATAAGAACTTTGCATTTCATCCCTGATAAGAAAACTAAGGTGTGAGCAGGTTAAGTGGCTTCTCCACGATCACAGGCCTGAGCAGGCAAGACTGGCCGAAGGAGCCTGGGTAGAAGTCAACTGCCTTCATGAGTAATTACTTCCCCTTTCCATAAATTTGGGAATGCCCAAAGGTGCTGCAAGGGTGTGTCTACACTGGCTTCCACCCAGCTTCTCAGAGCCTGCTCTTTGTGAAGGAGCTTCCTTCACCACGGCCCTGATCTCATCTCTCCCGGCTGGCTGCTGCCTCCAGCTCAAAGGGCCTCCAGGTCCCTCCCTAGGCCATCTTACTAAAATACAGATCAAACCTCATCGTTTCCCTGCTTAAAGCCTTTATGACTTCCCATTGTCTGGATACACAGCACATTCTTCACAGGACTCCTTATAGCTCCACATTGCCTCCCAGATCAAATCCAAATTCTACAGCCCTGTATTCAAGGCCTTTCACCCTCTGGTGGTTTAGGGTGGACCAATATTTGAGAACTGAAAAAATAGGGCCACCGAAGTCCCAGGGAAAGCCTCCGACTTGCTAACTCTCACACATGCTCAGGTGGGGCTGGGGCAAACCATGTCCAGCCTTTGAGTCCCCAGTAGCATTCATTCCAACAGGTAAACTACATCTCTTTCTAAACAAAACTGATCATTACCTTGAGGCCAACCTCTTCAAACCCAAGCTTTGGGTCTAGAACAATATTAATAATGCCTAAATGCATGGCACCACACTTGTACAGCACCACACAGATTTATTTGATTTTCTCAACAATCTCTAGCAGTTAACAATTATCTGCATTTTATTTTTGAGCACATTGAGGCTCCCAGGGGCAAAATGATTTGTCCCCAAAACCCGGGGCTGGTTTCACTGTCCCCTCCCATCTGGCTAGGGCAGAATTACTCAAACACCACCATAATCACCACCCCCCCTCCAAACCCCACTCCCCTCTGCTGATGGCACTGCCTCTGGGCCCTGCCTGCAGAAAAGCAGGAAGACAGGGAGGCAACTTGTGAAGAAAGGCTAGAAGGAATGGACAAAACTAACAAGAAGCCTGAATGGGGGATAATAGGTGACTTTCCTTTACTGTCACTGATATATTATTCTTTTAAATAAAACTATCTCATAAAAGAGGTAGCAGAGCTTAGCTGTTTAGGGTTCAGGCTCTGGAGTAGAAACCAGCGCCATCACTTCCCAGCTGTGTTTACTCTGGACTACTTTCATGAGAACTAAGGGAAACGGCACGTATAAACTGCTTAGCTCAAAACACAGGAACTTCATTATTGTTGCTCTGTTTTTAAAATATTGGTTATGTCTTCATAGCCCACATATTGAGTATGAAAAGAATAGGGTGGGAGTTTTCATTTTCATTTAACAAGACTGAATTGTTTACACTTTCTTTTTTAGTTTTATTATATATATTTTTTAATTATGGTAAAATACACAACATAAAATTTACCATCTTAACCATTTTTAAGTGCCCAGTTCAGTAGTATTAAATACATTCACATCGTTGTACAACCATCACCACCACTCACCTCCAGAGGTTTTTTCCATGGTCTCAAATTGAAACTCTGTCCCCATTAAACAAGAACTAGCCATTCACCCTCTCCCCGGCCCCTGGCAATCACCATTCTACCTTCTGTCTCTGTGAATTTGACTACTCATTTAAATTTTTTAACTTGTGTGCTTTTTTTTTTTTTACACTTTAATAGTAACTAAAAAAATGTTATGTGTATATCCATTCATAAGAAAAGGTGTTAATATATCATTGAGTGACAAAAAAGGATTTATATGTTACCAGTTTTTTATAAAATATGTATAAAAGTATAGAAGACATCTATATATGAAGAGAAAAAGAGCCTGAAGGATTTGTTAATAGTGGTTATTTCTGGGTGGTGTGATTATCATGTTTTTATATTGTGGGTTTGGGGGGTGTTGTTTTTCAGTTTATTCACATCATAGAATTTTTCAACAGTGATCACGCATTCATTCCATAGTAAAATATGTTTCTTAAGAAAAAAATCAGTAAGCAAGCTAACTAAACTAATGACCAGATCTGAATCTTCTCAATTAAAGTAAGGAGCCATTTGCCCTGGGAAATGCATCTAGCCTAGATTAATAAGCAAGTGATCACTAGATTCAGATCCAGCTCACTTCTGGTGTTAGCCACCAACTAAGACGTGTACTTGGTATTCAGCAAGAAAGAAAACTGAGACTCAGGGAGGTTAGGAGACCCATCCAAGGGAGAAAGCGGAAGAAAGGGGCATTGAGGCAGGACAGTAGGGTACCTTTCCATAACCACGGTGGGGAGACAGGACTGTGGAAAGAATGCACGCCCTACAGCATGGTCCTCGGAGAACACACATTTCATTTCTCCCCACCTGCGGTCCTCAGGCACCTCAGAAGGTCAGCCCATGGACCACACTACCCCACCCCAACTCCCATCAGGCCGAGGCCCTTCTGGCCAAAACTGGGAGCCTAAAAGTCGGTTCTTCCTCAACAGCAGCCCTACAGGCAGGACTCATGGAATCACACATCTTTGACTTATGTAACAGTGCTACCTTCCACAGGCAGGGAGAGAGGACACAGTCCCTTGTACAAAATGACAATAGAGAACCATCGCTGGCAACGAATGCTGATTCATGAGCAGATCCGGAACAAAGCCATATGCTCCCAGGTTATACACAGACATGAATACTGTGCCCCTGCCCCCAGAGGCAGGAGCCACCCTATGCCACTCAGAGTCCTCATCTTCCCTGCCCTCCTCCCTCTGACCCAAGATGGCCTCTTTCCTGGCACCCTTCCCCCACAAACCGCCTGGGGTGGGATCCCATGTTCCTGAAAGGCTACATCAGTAGCATCATCTTGACATCTGTATATGAGGCAAAAGGGCAAAGATGGCTCCTCTGTGTGAGGCCAGCACAGCTTTGGCCTTAGCTCCCCTTGCACTGGGCTGGCCAGGTCTGCTGGCGAAGGGAACCCCAGACTGCCATTTCCTGCAAAGCCAGGCCACGACAGTAGGAGCTATTCCCAGATGCATTGGCTTCCTACAGATTCTACCTGCACCCCCACACTGCCTATAGCCCCAGAAGAAGAAGAACCTTACTCTTGTCTGAGGCCCAGCTGAGCCTCAGTTTCCTCATTAGATGAAGACTATAAAAGGCTTCATCTAAGGAAAGTCTAATTCTTTATTTTTCTTCTTTCTTAGTGACATGCAGTGGCCTACAGCGGGTGCCGTAGGTCATGTGCAAGCACATGGGAGTGGGTGGGGAGAACTGTCACTGGCAGGGGTACAGCCTATGGTTGAGTCTGTCAGCATCTTTTGAGCTGACATCCACCCTCCTACCTATTCACACTTCAAGGGCCACACCCAGCCACAGAGCTCAGCTGACAGAGCCCCATGTCAGGGCCACAGTGACAACCCGATGAGAAGTTTCTGTTTCCTGTGAAACCCCCGTCTTAGCTACTGTGGGTTTTCAGACGTCTTTCAGATACAGACAGTAAAGAAGATGTTTAAACATCTTCGTTTCTACTCTTGAGTTGCTGATGCCAGATTTGAGTTGGAAGGCACAGAGCAGGCCTTTTCTTGCCTCTTTTCCTACTATCAAAACCGGAAGAGGGAGAAACTGGCTTCTCAGCACTTCCTGCCTGGAAACCTGGTCTCTGATAGCTGAACAGATATAACAGTCACTCTATCAGGCTGATACATCAGAGTGCCATGGAAATAAAAATAGAACATTGAGGGCAGGACAGGGCAAAGGAGGCCAAAGTGTTTATGAGAAAAGGTGGTGACAACCTTCAAACCTCATTTGAATTTCCTGTCAGTCAAGGCAGGGCAGGAAATATCATTACTATGACTGATGCATAGAAGCAGTCTCCAGAACAATAACACTCTTTTTCCCCTGGGATTATAGTCTCAAAAAATTCTGCACTTCAAATTATTCTGCAGTATCATGAAATCCAAAAATATAAATTGTGATCAAAGAATAGAACCAAGAATAAGTGTGGGAAAGCTTCCGTTTCCATATCCAGCCTCTAAAATTCCTAGCTGTGTCCAAGGGCAAATTTCCTATCCCTCTGTGCATCATTTGTATCTTCTGTGGAGTCAGAATAATTATAAAATATAGGACTATTACAGGACTCAGTGGGACAAGATATGTAAAGCAGCTGGCTGAAGGCCAGGGCGCAAATTGTACAAATGGTCATCCTCTGTCTTCAGTCCTCTCTCCCTGCCCAAAAGGCCCAGAATAAGAACCTTTGATCCCAACTTGGGGTCTCTGAAGGAAGCATTTGGGGTGGATGACTATTTTCAACACTTTAAACCCTCTAATAGAAACTGACTTTTGGTGGGCAGGGACATGCTCTCAAAAGACACAGTGGCCATGGGGCAGCATAATACAGGAGACTGGCTTGAGGAGAGGTGGCACTTGCTTCTGGCTGCCGGCACCAAAGTAGCCAGCCTTGTCACACACACGGGAAGACAGGCAGCTTGGGGTCCTTCTCCCTGCTGGGACCCCCAGGGATAGGGAGGGGTGCCAGTGATCAAAGTAACAGCTTTGGTGGCTGACAGGTTGACATATAGATTCTCAAACCAATGAAATTAGAGTCTAGATGTTTTTGAAAGTTCCTTAGGTAAGGATGAGAATTACTGGCTTAACCCAGAGTGATCAGGGTTGAGTTTCAGGCACCAAGGGACAAAGATGGGGGAGCAGAAGCATTTCTCTGTACCCCTTTTGCAGTTCACTGCAGGTAACACTGCTACCTAGGCCTGACTTCTTTTCCTCTCTGCTTTGTATTTTCAGGATGTCCCACCTCTCTAAGGAGCATGAGTCACTTATGCCATGCAGCCAAATGAACTCAACAGCACTCTAGCATGCTTCCAACCAGTTATGCATGTCATAGTCAGGCTCACTGGCAAGGTAACCTTTCTAAGTCTTACCTGGCAAATGAGACGAGGGACTATACTCCCAGCTCAGAGAGTTGTCATGAGGATGAAATAAGGAAGCGCTCGAAAGTTATAAACTATTAGTATTATTTACTATTATTATTATCATCATCCCTAACTCTAGGTCAGGCTTTGTCCTAAGTGCTTTCCCTTATGTGTGGCCTCTTTAGTTCAGATAACAGCCAAGAGAAAAGGTCCAATTGCTATCTCTGCTTTATACCTCAATAAAGTAGTACCTAGAAGGATGATTTATATTTTATTTATGCCCCACTTCCTTCAATTGAAAGGCTCATGCATGCTGGGCCCTTGACAGAGGGGCCTTTGATTCCCTCCCTGGCTGCCAGGAACATTTAACACAGTGGCAAATCCAGAAACCACATACTTGAGCAGAGGGGACTCTAGCTGCTGAAAAAGTCTTTCCTCCATGAGCACACTCTGGGAATCCCCACATACCCACCCTTCACAGCCCTCAAGTTAAATAGTGATGTAATATTTATAGATTTGTTTTTATTTTTCAGCTGACTCGGGTGGCTGAAATGGATTCCTTCCGGAACAAATGAAAGTGATTCAGTCATAACTAAAAGAACCCTGGTGCTCAATGGCTACACCTAACTCTCTGGGCCCTCTCTTTTCCTTTCTCTCCTAAACTCTGGGTTCAATTCTCTTGGGCATCTGAAGTCCACCCCCACCCTCCCCACACACACACAGGCACACCCCATTCAAAATTCCCAATTCAAGCTAGGCATGAAATTAGACAAATCTGAGGACATGACCTGTTTTCCTAATCACTCTCTCTGGTTCTCCATTGGAGCTGTACTCCAACAGCTGCTAAAATGACTCATCCTTCCTCATTCATTCATCCATTGTGTTAGAGACAAAGGATGCCACCTATTATCAAAACTGACATGATCCTGACATTAAGCTAGCTAAATAAGAGATATCTAATTACAAACTTAGATGAATTCTATACAGAAAACAAACTTGAAGGGAAAGCTTCTGTGAGTAGGTACCACTTAAGCAAAAACCCAAAAGATGAGAAGGATTAGTTATGGGAAGAATGCAAGGGAGATGGGGAAGGACCAGCATTCTAAGGCGAGGAAATAGCATATGCGAAGGTCCTGAGGCAGAAAACAGTTTGATGTATCTCCTTGAATGAAAGATGACTCTGGTGGCTAAGTTGAATGAATGAGGGGAAAGTGGCAGAGATAAGGTGAACATGCTGGGCAGGGGTTAGACCTCATAGACCAGAGTTAGGTAGAACCTTATAGTCATTTGCTCCCTCTTGTACCCTAGCCTCCCTTGCACTTAGGCTGAGGCCATGTGACTGGTTCCGGACAATGGACTTTAAGTGGAAATGCTATCACCACTTCTGGACAAAGCAATTAAGTGATAGTGAGCCTCTTCCACCTTTCTCTTCTTCTCCCACAGTGACCTTGGAAACTGTGTGTTCTAGATGACACATCCAGCAACGAAAACATAGGAGGTAGGCTGGACTTTGAGAAATCAATCTTTGTTGTGTTGAACAGTGAGATTTCAGAGTTTTGTTAGCTATAACTGCAACATAACCTGGCCTATCGTGATTAATGGATAATCTCAACATGCATCTAAAACTTGGAACCCAGAGGAGCCTAGTTACAACAGCTTAGCACAGTACAGGAGTTCAATAAATAACAGTTCCTTTCCCTCCAGCTTTTACCCTCCCTCTAAAAAATTGAGGACTGGTTTAGATGCACTGCACATAACCCTCTGTTCATTCTCACACTACTCCCTAGAAACCCATAATGATTGAAGCCTCATTTTTTTCCAATGGAATAACTAATGTGTGGAAGGAAAATCAGGTGACCTGTCCTGGGCCACACAGTAATAACTTAGAAAAAAAAATATTCATCATCTCTTATATTTTGAAGCTTTCTAGCTTACAAAAAAAGTACACAGGGAAATTATACCTATTTTTCAGAGGGCGGAAGTGAGACTTGATGCCACCTAGTGACCTACTCTAGTAGGTTAAGCGGATCTGAGCTCCCATCCTGGCCCATGACTTACTCGTATGTAGCTTTGGGCTTTAAGTACATTACTTAATCTCTGAGCCTCAGTCTCCTCATCTATAAAACAGCGATACAAGATTTATGAGATAAGATGCTTGTCTGGCACATATTTAGGTGCTAAATACAGGTTCTAAGTAGAACCCAAATACACTGACTCGATCTAGCGAGTCTTGCCCCAACACAGTGCCACCTCCAGTGGCAAGTTTCCAGTGACCCTACAGTCTGATATCTACCCATGTTTTGTTGTTCCTTGGTGGTTGGAAAGGGGAGGATGCTGGGAAACCTTCCAAGAGTGCAAACACATGAGCCCTGCCTGGCGTTACAACAGCTCGGCCTTTTCAGAAGAGAGACTTCATTCTCTTCTGTTTCATTTAAGGCAGCAGCCAAAAATTCCCCCACCGAATAAAAGCCCAGCTCCAGGAAGGAAATGACTTTGTATGAGATGCCAACCCAAAAGTTAGAAATTATCAAAATTGCATAACCAAGAAGAGACTACACAAAATTGAGAAAGTCGAGACTCCCAGAAGGATAGTAGTGGCAGATGGGAATATAAATTTTGGTCACCTATCAAATCTCTTCAAATTTCAGAAGCTTCTTGCTTTCCTAATCAGCTGATACCTGGAAATACCTAGGCCCCTACCCCATTCCACACAGCAGCCAAAAGAGTAGGCTACTTCCCAGGTACAAGCGCTCCAAAATCTTCCCTCCATTCCCAGTGAAAGCAAACTCTTGACCACGTCCTGTGCAGCCTTGGGTGGCCTGACCCTGCCCTCCTCCCAGTCTCAGCCCCTCACACTCCCACTGTCCTCTAGCTGAGGCCTCCATGGCCTCTCTTTGGGTCCTCAAACTATGCTCCTTCCCACTACCAGGCCTTTACACATGGTGTCCCCTCTGTCTAGAAATGCCTATGTGGTCCCTTACTTCAGTTGGCCCACTCATTCTTCGAATGGAGGTTCCAGTTTCACTTCCTTGGAACAGCTTCCTTTGATGAGCTCAAATCTTCCTCTCTTCCCCTCTCCTACCTATCTGCCCAACCTAACTACACTTCTCCTTTGAGCACTCACGCTGCAGTTGGTTATGCATCTCTGTGTAATCATCCTGTTAATATTTGTCTCCCACACTAGACTTCAAGCTCCTTGAGGTCTAGGACCTTGTTTGTATTTTCATTGCTATGTCCCCAGTGCCTAACACATAGCAGGTACTTGATAAATATTTCTTTAGTTCTTTATTGAGTCTCTCGTCCAGCTCTGTGTATCTAACTCCCTATATGGAAAAAGAGGGAGAGTGTCACCTCACAAGGAACGAACACCTTCATCTGAGTGGAGCATCAAAAGGCACTGCCTAGAGCTGATGGAAAAAGAACTAGAAATCTAAGGATAGTCATTAAAAGTTGTAAAAGCAATCTATAAAAGAACTAAAAATTGTGAAATGGATGTATGGAAGGATGTGGAAAGGGAGGTGTATATAAGCCAAACTTCTTCTACAAAGTTGGTGGATAATATTTAAGTTAGTAAGTATAAACATAACAATATATGCACAGTATTCAGAGAAAGTTCTAATGTAGTAGAGAGTATCTATTCTCTGTCTTTCTAAATTCTGGAAGTTTCAGCTAGACATATGGCTGCCTGGCTAAAAACTACACTTCCTGGACTCCTTTGCAGCTAAACATGTCCATGTGACTAAATTCTAGCAAACAGAATTTAGTGAAGTGATAAGTGCATCTTCCAGATTGTACCCTTAAAAGGAAAGGAAAGTGGTCTCCCCTTCCGGCTGACTGGAATATGGAATTGGCCGTAGGAACAGGAGCAAGTATCTCAAACCACAAGAGGAAGCCTCGTACATGTTAAGAACAGCAGAATAATAGAAAAAGCCTGAATCCCTGACACTATAAATCCACCATATCAGCCTTGGATTGTCAACATGCACACTACTAATTGAAAGAAACCTTCTTTTAGATTAAGCTGTTGTTACTGGCCTTTCTTGTAGCAGCCAAATAAATATAATAACTAATACAGAATTGGTACCCAACAGTAAAGCTCCAGGAAGCAAGGATCCAGATATCACAGGCCAGAAAGCTGATTATTCTTCACATATCAAAGCAAAAAAGTTGGTAAAACATCACCTGTGACACTCAGAAG
>NW_011888952.1:2704999-2732596 GCF_000151845.1 Pteropus vampyrus
GTCCAGCTCTGTGTATCTAACTCCCTATATGGAAAAAGAGGGAGAGTGTCACCTCACAAGGAACGAACACCTTCATCTGAGTGGAGCATCAAAAGGCACTGCCTAGAGCTGATGGAAAAAGAACTAGAAATCTAAGGATAGTCATTAAAAGTTGTAAAAGCAATCTATAAAAGAACTAAAAATTGTGAAATGGATGTATGGAAGGATGTGGAAAGGGAGGTGTATATAAGCCAAACTTCTTCTACAAAGTTGGTGGATAATATTTAAGTTAGTAAGTATAAACATAACAATATATGCACAGTATTCACAGAAAGTTCTAATGTAGTAGAGAGTATCTATTCTCTGTCTTTCTAAATTCTGGAAGTTTCAGCTAGACATATGGCTGCCTGGCTAAAAACTACACTTCCTGGACTCCTTTGCAGCTAAACATGTCCATGTGACTAAATTCTAGCAAACAGAATTTAGTGAAGTGATAAGTGCATCTTCCAGATTGTACCCTTAAAAGGAAAGGAAAGTGGTCTCCCCTTCCTGCTGACTGGAATATGGAATTGGCCGTAGGAACAGGAGCAAGTATCTCAAACCACAAGAGGAAGCCTCGTACATGTTAAGAACAGCAGAATAATAGAAAAAGCCTGAATCCCTGACACTATAAATCCACCATATCAGCCTTGGATTGTCAACATGCACACTACTAATTGAAAGAAACCTTCTTTTAGATTAAGCTGTTGTTACTGGCCTTTCTTGTAGCAGCCAAATAAATATAATAACTAATACAGAATTGGTACCCAACAGTAAAGCTCCAGGAAGCAAGGATCCAGATATCACAGGCCAGAAAGCTGATTATTCTTCACATATCAAAGCAAAAAAGTTGGTAAAACATCACCTGTGACACTCAGAAGACAGACCATGTGCTGAAAGCACCTATAATTAAAGGGAAAAACCAAGTATGTCCTAAACATTGGTGTATGTGGCTTCTTTTTCAGGAACCTCCAACAAAAGAGAAATGAGCTCCAGAGGAGTGAGACCATGCACAAGCAGAGCTGAACAGGAAAACTCTCAAACTGTAGTTGATAGTCCCAGTTGACTGAGAACCCCCATTTTAGGGGTTCTGAAGAAACAGCCTCAGCAGGAGATAAGACTGTGGCCCTAACTTTCCTCATCACCATTCACTTTTCTCAGTTCCACCACTAAACCTCAGAAGGAATTCCAGATGGACACGGAGAGCCCAGAGGCAAAAGTCAAATTAAGAGTGCTTCCTGCCCATACAGGGAATCATTTCAGGTGGCCTCAAGGGAGGCTCCAGGTAAGTATATTAAATTAGGAGAGGCAAGGCAGGTCTGAGCACAAGGATGCAGGCCACTAAATGGAAGATCAAACATTCCAGAGTTAAAAAAGGAACAACATTCCAGAGTCAAGAGCTAAGATATCTTCAGGCTGGATCAGAACTGATTAGGAGCCAAGAGACCAGAAACTCCTAGTTTTTTGACAGAATTTTATTGCCAAAAAACTAAGGTAGGGAGAGGCAAGATAATTAAAACGTTAATTAAGCTACATTCAGAGACTGCAATATGCTGACGAGCCCAGCAGCCAGGCCAAGAGAACACCTGCAGAACAAAGGAAGATTTCTGCTGGGATAGCGAACGACCCATTCCCCACACCTGTGGAAGGGGACACAGGAACAACAGTCTTTAAGTGGTGCCCTACGCAAATAAAATTATTCATTCCCTATGGCAAAAACTATGAAGAACCTATCTATGGCTTAAAGTCTGGGAACAGTAGCCAGCAGGACTTTCAGGCTACTTACTCTTCTCCTTCCCCTTCCTCACTGTACATCCATATCAAAGGAAATAAGAACTAAAGAATAAATTCCCCGAACACTCAGGGTCTCTCTTGCTGTCCCTCCCACTGACCCTCTCACTCTCTGCCTCTGAGCAGAGACCACACTCTATTTGTGGAGTGTTATCCCTTTCCTAATAAACTTGCCTTTTGATTCTAACTTGGGCGTGTGCGGAATTCTTTTCTACACTCTCCAACAAAGGACCCTCTTCTCTCGGTGTAGGCCTTGGTCTCCGCCCACTCAGGGGAATGTGCCCTGTCCTGCATCAAAACCACAGACCTGGTGTGAGAAAAGATTATAATTATTTGATCCCTATAGCTCTCTTCAGGCCCCCAAACACACACCAGCAGGAAGTGGGCTGTGAAAGCCATGCAGCCCTCCACAAGGGCAGACTCTCTCCAATTCCCACTTCCGATGAGGCCACAAAGAATAAAGAATAGGGGAGCTCTTTGCAATGCCCACCCCAAACCAACCCCCTCAAGACAGAGCCGGAAGTTAGAGAACCAGGTGTTAGAGCAGTGGTTCTTAAACCTTCATCTGCATCAGAATCCTTTGGAATTGGGCCCCACCCCTGGAATTTCTGAATCCGCAGATAAGGTAAGGCCCAAGAATTTGCACTTCTAACAAGTTCCCAGGTAAGCCCAGAAATTGAAAACACACTTTGAGAATCACTGGTTTACTGAGAACAAAGGGATGCTAGGAGAACCAAACAAAGGACTTACTCCCCTAACCAAGGGACATTTTACAATTCCTGTCAGCCACATATGCCAACTACTATAGACAAGTAACTACAGCATGTTACTGGTTTCGAATGTGAGTTTTGACTGCGGCTTCTTGTTTGGATTCCACCATTGCCTTTTGGGGTGTAGGTGTGTTGGGGGAAGGGGAGTAGGTAAGCTCTCTTTGGTTGAGAGGTACTAGATCAGAGGCTCATAGAGAAGACGAAGCATCACTCACAGATCCTGGGCCTTAAACTAAAGGAAGGAACTGATGAGGACTCCAGGCCTATCTCCCTCGGGGAAAGGATAAGCATGTTTGAAGTGTGGGAAGACAGGTGTATATGGATATTTGAGGAGAGGATTGTAGGCAGACTGCTGTCCCTCCAATATTTACTCCCTCCTCTTCTAGAGTAATAGAAGCTTTACATGTGCACATAACATTCCAGCTAAAGATTACATTTCCCAGCCTCCCTTGCAACTAGGTGTGATCTCGTGACTAGGTCTTGGCCAATGGCTTGTGAAGGGAAGTTAGGTGTACAGCTTCCAGGGCACGCCCTTCTTGCTGGCTGGAATGTGCATGTGGAGGTACAGGGTAGCCATCTCAGGTATGAGTCAGCAGCCAGATGTCCAAGATGGCAGAGCAATGAAAAAGAAAGCACCTGGTCCTCAACACCATGGGGAGCTTGGACTGTCACAGGAGAGAGAAATACACGTCTATCTTAGTTAACTCAGTGCAGTCTGCTCTTTGTAACAGCAGTGATCCTGGAATGCTAATACAGGAGACTACCAAGGAATGGCTAAGAGAGTAAAACAGGGTTAACACTGGCTAGCAGATTTGCTGGATGAAGGAATGGGAGCTGGGTAGTAAGCCGTCTGTACTAATTTATTCTAATTCTTATATCATTAATATTTGAGAAACTGAATAACAATGGTCTTGGCAATTAAGGCCAAGAAAATATCAAGGAACAGAGACCCACAGACCCAGCTCTTCACACAATCAGACCAGCAGGCAGCCGTAGTGCATGATTTCAAGAGACTGGATGCACACGTGGTCCCCCAATGGCTCCCACACATCATCTTTCAGTTCAGGCCCAACTTTCACAGGCCTCTGTTAAATACAAATATTACCTGGAGACATAAGTCTCCGAGGAAACCACTTTATATCTGGGACTTTTGGTGTGCAAGGTTGATAAGCATTGTTTTATTTAAATCTATTCTTAAAGTCCTTTAAGTGGTGGGCAGACATCAAGTTCTCAAAAACTGTGAGAGGCAGCTGAGCAAGGTCATAAACAATCTTCAATAAGTACATACAAAAAAAAGTTTAACTACTGTTACAATTAGGGAAGGGAAATAGCTTTGATCAGTTGGAATACAGAAACTTAAAATGCTTCACATATGCCCTCTATATTCACATCCAAAAAAGTAACAGAGATTTACAGCATATGTGTTTCCTTAATTAAAAAAAAAAAAAAAAAAGATGCAGGAAGGGGAAGTAAGTGTCTTGCCTAAGGACTCAAAGCAATAGTAAAAACACAAAATCAGGCTCTCAAAATAGCCAGGGGATTTGTGGATGTGGAAAGGCTTTAATCTTTCCTCCTCCAGCAATTTTAATCAGCTAAGGGGAAGAGAAAAAAGAGGTTTGGGGAACAAAGGTAGACTCTCACGGGCCAAAGAGGTTAGAGGCAGTTTGAAACCGGAAACCAGGGATCTGAGTAAAGTTCTAAGCAGAAGAGAGACTGACAGGCAAAAATGTCAGTTTCCTGGAAGCCCAAAGCTTCTTCTGTGACGCTTTCCCGTGAGAAAGCTAAGAAGGAGGGCTGTGGATCCAGATGGTCTGGGTATGCTCTCCATCTCCGCCAGTGACCAGAGGTACCTCCACTACTAATTTCTTAGATGGATGGTAAACTCTCATTCAAATATTTTTTTTAAGATTAAAAAAGGTGTTAAGGCCACAGTGCAGCTCCTGCTGAAACACAACATGGTCAGCGGTTGGCCACTAGGTGCCAGCTTGGTTACTCACAATTCAGGATGATCTGGGCTGCGCGATATAGCTCCAGGTGGCACAGGAGGTCCAGCAACTGCTGGACAGTGGCCTGCCGCATCCCCCACCACCACAGCAGCTCCCGGGTGATGCTCACTCCCTGCACCCGCTCCATTGACTTGATCTTCCGCAGCTGGGTCAGGTCTGTGATCACAAAGGAGGCTGGAAGGCAAGTAAGAGGATCTGCTTAGGGTTGGAAAGGCAGTCCCGCCATGAGAGGGTCACTGTGCTAGTCAGGCTTTGTCCATAATATTTTCCCCATCTGCCCCCTACCATACCTGAAATTCCACCATCAGCTGGAGTCCACAGGCAGCCCAAGTTAAAATGCCAATTCCCTTTAATACCCACGGGCCCAGCACAGTAACACTTGAATGTAAATATCAACTTTGCTGCCACAGAAGATTTAGGAGAAAAACCACTGGATGAGATTGTAGGGGGCCTTGAGCTTTAGCCGCTTATATGCTCTGAGCAACTCATTTCCCCAGTGGAGCCTGTTTTCTCAACTGTAACAATGGAGTAACGACTTTGCCTGCCTCCCCTTCTAGAAGTCTTGTGTAAGCAGGGAATTTGGTGTGTTCTGTTCACTGTTAGATATCCAAAACAGAGAACGATGCCTGACACAGAGTTGGGGAAGGGCCAGGTCCCAGGTGAGGCAAGGGAGGCACCAAGGGTACAAAATTTAAGGAGGCACTCACTCTTAGGGCTGATTCTGTTCTTGTAGCATCTGCAGAGTAGGTGCCTCCTTATATTTTGCCCCAAGCATCTCATTCTTTTCACCCCTAAGTCCCAGCCCTGGCAGGCTGAACTTGAATGAATAAATGAATGAACGAACGAACGAACGAACGAACGAACTCACCATCCTCACAGAACTGTTATAAAGATCAAGAGAGCCTGTGGATCTAAAAGCACTTTGCCAACTCTGAAGCACTGTACAAAATCTTCAGGGAAAAATCATTGGCAATACTAAAAATAATGCACTCCTTTTCATTTTTTATTATAAAGTTAATGGTTGTTCACTAAAGAAAACTTGGAAAATGCAGGGGGAAAAAACAAATAAAACAAGTTACATAGCATCCCACTAGGAACTTTCCCTTTCCAACCTCCTTCCCCACCCACACACACACACATAGGTATGGTTCTAAATGCAGTTGTTGCCAGACTGTAAAACTTTGCATCCTGCTCTTATCTATTAACATTATACCATAAGCATTTTCTGAGATGTTATAAGCTATTCATAAATGGTTTTTTGAATAGTCATATAGTATTTCACTGAGTTTACTGAAATGAGAAAAATATTTTTTAAAACTAGGAATAAAATAATCACACTCCAGTTCCACGATTTCAGAAATCACAGAGCAGGAATCTATGTGAACATCAAGTCATTCATTCATTCATTTGACAAAATATGATTGAGCACTACTGTACTCCAGGTTTGTGACAAGTTCTAGACATCCTGGGGTGAGTAAACTAGAAGCCCATGGAACTTTTCTGTTTGAAAAATACAAAGATAATGAATTGAGTGAGGAAGAGTAGGCAAAAGATGAAGCCCAGGGCAACATAACGAGGGGCTTCGAATGCTGCTGGTCTAGGAGTCTGGACTCGATTCTAAGAGCCACAGATACCATGTTAGACCTCAGAGCCAGGAAGGACATAATCATGTTGCACAATCCCTCCTCCTCAAAAGGAGTGGGGAAGGTTGTGATAGCTTCCTACAGAAAGCCTCCAAAGTGCCCTGTGAGGATGGAAAGTTCTTTGAGTTGCAACTTCAGTCACTGGAAACCCCAGGCCAGATTCCAGATCAGTGGGAAATGATGTCATCAGGGTCAGGGGCTGCTTCCAGCAGCAGACAGAAAAGACCATAGAGAAGTGTCATTCATGCCTCCCAGGCTTGGAGGTAGCACAATGTCATGGGAAAACCGGAAGCACAGGGCTGCCCCTGGTGTTCCATGGCCACAGGAACTCAGCCGTAGCCCTTAGCCTCTGTGGGTTACATTTCCTCACAGGCAGTGCAGGAGAAACAGGAATTAAACTCTAAGTCACCTTGTAGTATGGACATCTTAGCTCCATGAAAGTGATGTATCTTAAGATATTGACCTAGTAGCATATTACTAGAACTTTAAAACAAGGTCAAAATAAAATAGTGATCTTGAGATGATGAAGCATTGCTGAGGGCCCCGCTATATCCACAGCTCTTTTCTCTACACACACGAGTAATACCTGGTCTTTACAGAATATCTGGAAAACAGGATCTAATCAAAGTCCCCATGATATCACACTCAGAAGACCCCAAGAAAAGCACTGGTTATACTTTTGCTTCTAATCTTCCAGACTTTTTTATAGATATAAAAGTACATTCTTATGTCAACAAGATAGTCCAGTGATGGTCCAGGCCCAGACTTTGGATTCGAAGGCCTTGGTTCAAATCCTATCTCTACTACTTACTTGCCCTTTGCATATGCCTGTGCCTCAGTTTCCTCATTTACAAACAAGAATAACAACAGCACCTGCCTCAGAGGTTGTTGTGAGGATTACATTAGTTATAGGTATATTAGCACTTGGAAATACTGCGTGGCACATAGTAAATGTGATATGAATGTTAGCTATTAATCCATTTACACTCTAAGAAACCCTGTCACTATCCCCACTGGTTAACACCACATGGAGACCATCCCTCCAGGTCTGAGTTCCTGAATCCTGCAGGAATTCATTCTGTGCAGCAGAAAACTTGCCCGTCTTCAAAGCCCTCTGGAGCAGACCTGGCACAGCCTTCTGAAGTGACCCACTCAAGGGTCAAATGTTCCCTGTCTGAACTAACAAGACTCCTCCCTGGTTGAGAGAAGGAAAAAGTGCTAAAACCTTCCCCACCATCATGTCCCCTAAGCCTCTCAGCAGTCATCCCTGTTTTACAGATGAGGAAACTAAAGACTCAGAGAGAAGCAGTCACTTGCCTGGTCACATAGCTAGGGCGGGGACAAAGCAGAGCTGCATACAAAAGCTGACATATGCATGAGTGAGCAAGATGGGGAGTGGTCCAACAAAAAAAGGAAGCTCTGCCCCTGGGCCCCTCAAAATACCCGAGGTGGGTGAAGCTACAAGAAGCCTATTTTCCTCCAAGGGCAAAAATGGATGCAGTTGCAATAATCAGAAAATAAACAGGAGGCAGCCACACTATCTTCCAATAACTGTCAAATCCAAAGAGCATGTATATTTGTGTCAAATCCAAAGAGCATGTATATTTGTGGCCGTGTGATTTTCTAAGTCACTTTAAGGATCTTCATATCCCCATTCCCTAGGATCACAATCAGCCATAATGGACTTTCTTTTCTAAAATGACTCACAGAAGCCAAGACTCTTTAGGACTGGAAAGTCAATTATAATTACTGGTTCTGCTGAAGAGTAAACCAAGAGAGTGCTGTGACTTGGCAAGCTAACTGGGGGCATGGCTGGCTCCCAGTCCAGTGGCCCCCAACTCAACAGGGAGAGCTGGCTGATCATGAGCTCAAAGCCATCTCTGTAGGGTGAGAAGTGGATACACCCCATGTCCTCACTATTCCTACATCCTTCAGCTCATGTTCATTCACGTGCTCACTGATATCTGCCCATGGCCAGGTGCACTTCTAGGCTCTGGGAATACAAAAGTGAACTAGATGAGTCAATTCCCTGCCTTCATGGTGCTTACATTCTACAAGGAGAGACAGCCATAAACAAATAAGGAACAAGGTAATGTCAAAGCTTTGAAGTGGAATTAAAGAAAGAAAACAGTGATGGGACAGAGGACAACAAGGACAGGATAGGCCTCTCAAACAAGGTGACATATGAACTGAACCCTGAAGGACTATGGTCCTTCCAAAGATGTCAGTGTCCTAAACCCCAAAACCTGTGAATATGTCACCTCTTTGCAGACAGGATTAAATTAAGGGTTTTGAGATGAGATTATCCTAGATTATCTGAGTACACCCTATGTAATCACAAGGGTCCTTATAAGAGAGGGAGGCAGGAGTGTCAGATTCAGAAAAGATATGAGGACAGAAGCAGAAGTCACAAAGAGAGATTTGAAGATGCTCTGCTGTTGGCCTTGAAGGAAGAGAATGGACCACCAGTCATGGAATACAGGCAACCTCTAGAAGCTAGAAAGGCAAGGAAATGGATTCTCCCCTAAGCCCTCCAGAAGGAATGCAGCCCTGCAGACCCCTTGATTTTAGGACTTCTGACCTTCAGAATTATAACATAATAAATCCGCTGTTTTTAAGTCATTAAATTTATAGTAATTTGTTACAGTAGCAAGAAGAAACAAATACAGGCTAGAAAGCCAGCCATGGGGAACATGGGAAAAATGTCTCAGGCACAGGCCTTGAGCCTGGACCAAGGAGGCCAACGTGGCTAGAGCAGAATAAGCAAAAGGATGTGGGGGTAGAGGAGGTCAGAATCAATGGGGTCAGATTGTATCAGAGCAGGCAGGCTTGGTGAGAAGTCTGGATTATATTCTAAATCACAATGGGAAGCCTCTGAGGACTTTGAGCCTAAAAAGACAGAGGTATTCGCCCAAACAGGATGTACAAAGGGCCAAGATACTAAACATCATTAGTCATTAGAGGAATGCAAATCAAAACCACAACAAGATACCAGGTCATATGTGTTCCAATGGCTAGAATCAAAAAGATAGATAATAACAAGTGTTGGTGAGGCTGTGGAAAAACTAGAACCCTCATACACTGCTGATGGGAATGTAAAATGGTTCAGCCACTTTGAAAAACAGTCTGGCAGTTCTGCAAAATGAGTAACCTATGACTTAGTAATTCTCCTCCTAGGTGTCTTCCCAAGGGAAATGAAAATGTATATCCACACAAAAACCTGTACACAAATGTGCACCGGAGCATTATAATAGCCAAAAAGTGGAAAGAACCCAAATGTCCATCAACTGATGACTAGATAAATAAAATGCGGTACATCTATACTATAGAATATTATTCAGTAATAAAAAGAAGTTAAGCACTGATCATGCTACATCATGGATGAACCTTAAAATTATGCTAAATGAAAGAATTCAGTCACAAAGGACCACATATTGTATGATTCTATTTAAATGTCCAGATTAGGCAATGCCTAAAGCAGGGGGAAATGGGAGGTATGTGGGGAACTGTGGGGGTGATGGTTAAGGGGTACAGGGTTTCTTTAGGGGGTAATTAAAATGTCCCAAGATTGTAGAGACGGATGGACAACTCTGTATATACTAAATGCCACTGAATTGTACAATTTAAGTAGGTGAATTGTATAGTATGTGAACCTATCTCAATAAAGCTGTTTTAAAAAAAAGTCGTAAGTGCACTTTCTAAATTAATACCCTAGAAACAGAAGTTGTTCTGGCATTCATAATTGAGGCCCACATGGAAAAAACTAGAGGGAGTCTCTTACACAAAGTTAGTCCACTGCCCAGGAAACATTCAAAGTAGTTAAATCACAGATCGTCAAAGCAAAGAAACACAGTGCAGTCTAGAAAATCAAGTAGCAATAGGTATTCTCAGAGGTGCCCTGACATGTTACCAGTGACTGCCTCTAGGGAGAGGAACAGGGAGGCTGAGGACCAGAGCAGGGAAAGGTAGTTACCTTCCTCTATCATAGGTGTATTATTTACATCATTTAACCTAGTGTGTTTGTTACTTTTCCTCATGAAAATAGTTAATAAAAAATACACTGAAAATAAATCCATGTTGTTAAAGAATATTGCTTGGCAAGGACAAATAATTATGACATATTTTAAGTGGAAAAAGTAGGCTATTAGAATGTACAAAATGATATGATTGTTAAAATATGCATACACATGAAAATGTTTATTAAAAAAAAGGCTAGAAGGCAGAAAACACGTAGCACTCTGCTAGCCCATAGTAAGGAGCCAATGTTAGCTACTGTTGTTGTTTTATTATTATTGGCATCCAAATATTAAAAATGGTTATCCCTGAGTGGTGAAATTTGAGCTTTGTTCATTTATGTCCCACAGTACTTTGAAATACACATTTATTATTTGTGTTACTGGTTTAAAACAGGGTTTCTGAACCTCAGCACTACTGACACTATGGGTTAGATAACCTATGCATTGTAGGATGTTTAGCAACATCCCTGGCCTCTACCCACTGCATCCCCCAAGTTGTGATAACCAAAAATGTCTCCAGACATTGGCAAACGTTCCCTAGGGGGCAAAATCGCCCCTAGTTGAGAACCACTAAGTTAAAATATATATTATTTGTTCAAACTGGATGCATAACACGTGTTCATTTTATTGTTCTCTCAACTGTACATATATATTATATACTCTTGTATAAGTGGCATGTGTCATAATCTAAATTTTAAAGAAGATATATATTTTAAAAATAAAGTGGCATGAGTTACATTGACTTAAAACATAAAACTAAGAATGATCATGGTTACTTATTACTTCCTTATTACTTACAAGATCTCTGACATTTAGGTGTCAGGCGCTTTTTGTACAATTTTCATTCCTCCCAACAACCTCCAGTTTACAGATTAAGAAGCTGAGGCTCAGAAAGGTTATGTAACCCACCCCAAATCACCAGCTGGGCGGTAGTGGACCTGGAATGCAAACCTCTGCTTGGGAACAGGAGGACCACAGGGGCAGTCTCCTCCTAGACGCCATGCGCTCTCAGCCAATCAGGTGTAAACAAACAAAACACACCCAGAAGTTACAATGTTCTGGTAAAGCCAGGCACTGGGTTTAAATCTGGTAAAGCCAGGCACTGGGTTTAAATCTGGTAAAGCCAGGCACTGGGTTTAAATCTGGTAAAGCCAGGCACTGGGTTTAAACCATTTAGCAAGGCCATGGCCCGAGGCAAGTGACACTACCTCTCTAAATCCGGTTCCTCGTCTATAAAATGGGGTTAATGGAGGTACCTTATAGGCTATGGGAACTAAACGAGTAATCCATGTTAAGTGATTACATCAGGGCCCGGCACACAGCACACTGATAGCTTATTTTACCTGCTAATAGCTATTATCTAACCTTTACTGTAAGCAGCAAAGTTGAGATGGTCATTACTTAGCGACGGACTGACAGCAGACATCTTCAAAGATCACATAATGCCTCCCAGATGATAGCACTGGAGTCCAGAGATGGGGCAGTGGCCTGTCCGCGGTCACACAGCGAGGCCTGAGTCCACGTGGCCACACGTAGGGCCCGGCCCCTCGAATCGCGACCCCACTCAAACAGAGGCGAGGAGGGGGCTTGGAGGACCACCCCAGGCGGGGTCGCTAGGGGGCCCACTCACCGAAATGCATCCAGTCCCACTCGCTGAGTGTGTCCATGTTGCGGCACAAGTCGTCCAGCACCCAAGAGGGTAGCTGGTAGATGTAGCAGGACATGGCTGGGCTGCCAGGGCGGGCGGAGAGGCGGTCGGGCGACTGAGCCAGACACGGCTGGACTTGGCTTCTCTACCCGGGGGCGGGCCCGTCCTACCGCGCCCCACCACCCAGAGAGTGGGCGGGCCGGCGCGGGGCACCACTGCCCCCCAGCGGCCACGAAGAGCGGGACACCAACCAGCTGGCTAGATCTGAGCCAGGGCGAAACCAAAAGGGTCAGAGCTGTGAAGGAAAACGGAGGCCTAGAGTGGAGAGGCAACACGTTTAAGGCCACACGGAATTCCGTGGCAGTATCAGGATGCTTTCTGACCCCACTTTCAGTGCTTTTGGCGCTCCGCCACTTATAATTTATTCAACAAATATTCTATTAATTACCTACAATATCCCAGGCACTGTTCTAGATGTTGGGAGCTACGTACGTGGAGAAAACCTTTTATAAGTCTTTGTTTTCATGGGACTTACAATCTAGATGAGGGGGAACTAGCAATAACTAATAAAAATACTGATTAACTAAGTTACATTGTATGTTAAAAGATAGTAAGTGCTCTTGCCAAAAAGGAAAAGGAGGAGGACTAGTCGAGATAGACTCTGTCATAATAATGGCTAATGTTTATTGAGCAGCTACTATGTGCCAGGCACCGTTCTAGGTGCTGGGGACATCTCTGAACAAAATCCCAGGCCTTGAGGGAGGCAGACAAGGGGCAATAAAAATGCAAAATAAGTAAACAACTTAGCATTATAGAAGATGATAGGTAATTTTAGAGAATAAAAGAGTATGATGAAAGGAAGCTGGGGTGGCTAGTTGCATATTTATTATCTTAGAAAGTGATAAATACTATTGGAGGAAAGCAGAACATGGTAAGAGGGACTGAATTATTAAATAGGGTAGGAGAACTTATACGAATAATGGCTAGCATTTATTGAACAGACTTCACCTGGGTTATTTCACTATTCCCCACAATGACCCCATAAAGTAGGTGTGGTTATTACCCCTATTCTGCAAATGAGGAAACTGAGGCAAAGAGAGGTTAAACAACTTGCTTAAACTCATACAGGTACAAAGTAGCAGAGCCGAGACTTGAACCCTAGCAGTCTGACCACTGGCTACGAATTACTGCTTTATTACAATAGCTACCATTTATCTACACCTACAGGGGCATAAATCATTTTATGTAACTTTCATAAGCCTATCCTGTAGATATTATCCCATTTTTACACAGAAGTAAATAGGTTCCAAGAAGTTAGGTAACATCATCAAAGACAGATAAGAAAAACTAGCGTGCCACTTTGCAGCTGTAAACATCAGCTGTTGAAATGAAAGTGAGAAGTCCTGGGGTCAAGTCCTAGTTCTGCCAAAAACAAGCTTTTGTAACCCTGGACAAACCATTTCACTTCTCAAGCCTTGCCTTACACATTCTTGCTGCTTACAGTTGTGTAGGAGAGATGTGGATTAAAGCAATTTATACAGCCCACATAGAACACCTATTCCAGGGTCTTGCTTGCAGAGAATGTGTTTAAACAATGGTAGAATTTATAAAATTGAAAAGTGCACAGGGAAGAGTGCTCCACTGCTTCTGAGGCACTGTACTCCCCCAATACATAGAGGGTTTTCCCTTGAGTAAAGGACATCAAACTCATTTTAAAAAGAAAAGAGTACCCACTGGCCATAGATTCCTTTCAGCTAGAGTCCAAGTTCAGCTCTTTTATCTGTCTGGCTCTTTATTCTTGAGCAAGATAAAATTTGTATTAAATTTTTTGTAAATTGGGTATTCTGCCCCAACCATTTTTCAGGATTGCTATGAATGGACCTCAAAATGCTTGGGATAAACTACAAAGTACCGAGCCCAGTAAAGGATTGCTTTTATGTGAGTCTACCTTCTTGATGATGGACGTGGGGCATGTTTCAGTGTTCTGAGACTGCTTTTCAGGGGAAGTTCCATGTTTCAGCAGTGATTGGAATTTTTGGTGGAGAAGCTTCAGTGATGGTCTGACCAAGGCTGAGTGGGAAAGCACCTACATCCCAGGGCAAAGGAGAATAAGGGCCCTCTTCTTTTTCTCCTTTTCTCTATTTGCAAAGCCCTCCACCTGCTTCTCCCTCTCTTCTGCAAGCACAGAGCATGTGGCTTTGTAGCACTCCTCCCTTAGTGCCATGGGGCCTCTTGTGCTTGATGAGGCTTTAAGACCACAAGTTTGCATTCAGCCTGGCCAGTCAGGGACAGCCGAGCCCACGCAGTTCCTCTCTCTACTATCTCCTTGGGCTCTTAGCAAGTTTCCTTCTGACCCCATCCTCAGGATTGGGGATCTGAGTCCTAAGATTTTCTCCACCAGAGAAGCTTGCTTGAGTAGTGCAGGAGCATATCTTGGTCCTCATCCTTTAGGATAAGTTCTTCAAAGTAAAATCTTTGCTATTACTAGTGAATAGAGTTGCCACTCACTACCAAGCACCAGGCATTTAATTTAGCATACATCATCTGGGATCTTCACAACTACCCTATAAAGTAAGTTTATCCTTCCTGTTCTACAGATGAGGAAACTGAGGCTCAAGGCAATTATAACTTGGTCAAACCAAATTGGCCAAATGACAGGATTCAACACAAGTCTGACTCCAAAGGAAGTGCTCTTTCTGTTCTATTATGCGACCACAAAAATTTTCCCATGATCCCGCACAGTTCACTTCTTCCTCTAATTATCCATTTCCATGGCCAACACCCTCCCTAACAAGATCAGTTAGAAACAATTGAGACTGAATGTAATTACATAGTTATATCATATGATTTGTTCACATTAAATTCTCTTGAAATGACAATCAGTAGTTTGCAGTCCTTGCTGCACATCAGAATTATCTGGGGAGATTTTAAAAACTATACATGCCCAGCTCTACCTCCAGAGACCCAGACTTAATTGTTCTGGGGTGGGGCTGGCATTTTTTTTTCAATCAAGTTTATTGGGGTAACATTGGTTAATACAATTATATAATTTTCAGGTGTACATTATAACTTGACATTTGTATATTCTATTGTGTGTTTACCACCCAAAGTCAAGTTTCCTTCAGCTACCATATATTCGATCCCCTTTCCCACTTACCGTCCCCCTTTCCCCCTATATTGGAGCTGGCATTTTTTTAAAGCTTACAAGTAATTCTAATTATGAGCAGGCAGAGTTGAGAAACAGTGTTACATCAAGAAATTGGGGCATAAAAAAAGTAATAAAGAGGGAATGACAATAATAAAACTTCTCTATGGACTTTGCACATATATTTATTTTCTAATAAAAATATCTTTATTGGTTTTTCTGACAGTAAATGACCATTGTCCAAAAAAAAAGAAGGGAGTGAATTAGGAAAAAACCCACACTAGTCTTTCCTCCTCCTATGTAGGAAAAACCCAGTTCTGCCTTCTGTGTATTTCTCCTGTCTGGGATAGGGTAGAGGGGATTCCCACCCCTCTACCCTTCTTTACTTCTTATGGCTAGACTAGTAGTAAAATAATTAATTTGACATAAAATTAGATTAACAGGAGAAAAAACAATATGTATACACAGGAAAATCACAATATGATTCTCAGTTCATAAAATGAGGTTCAAAGAAATGATTGAACTGGATACCTTTTATATTATTTAGAAAAAGAAAACAAAAAAATGCTAATTAGAAATCTAAGCAAGGTTTGGGTATTCGTTAATGAGGAATTTAAACAACGTAGGAAGTTGGAAAAGAGGCAATAGATTTGACTACACAGACTTTTTGGTTCTGACTTAATTCTAGAGGTATCTTCCAGGTACAGCGAGGACACCTTTCACAGAGGAGATTTATTTCCTGCAGTCAAGGAGATAAGGGAGGGTCAAAGTGCCCTTTTGGCTGCTGATCGAGTAACTTTAATTCAATGTAATCAATATGCCATCGTGAGCTATTTTGGGACAGCCTGTCTTGGGCCCTGACATTACTTTTACACAGAACACTTCTGACACTTTTGGGCCCCGACATTACTTTTACACAGAACACTTCTGATCACCAAACATGTGAGTTTTTTCCCCAAAAAACAAGTCATTCTCTGTGACAACTGCTACATGTCTTATAATTTAACTCAGTTCTGACACTGTCCACTTGGAAATAGCGTCAGATCCCATAGATTAGGAGATCCCCACAAGACTGTTCCCACCCCAATTCAGATGACAATCACAAGTAGCAGGTCCCCAGCTTACCATAACTCTGTCCCACTTTGCTACAAATTGGAAGTTCCCATGACTTCCTCTTCAGTTTGTTAATTTGCTAGTGTGGCTCACAGAACTCAGGGAAACATGTTTACCAGTTTTAAAAGAATATGATAAAGCAAGGGTCTCTGACCCCTGGGGCTGCAGACCAGTACTAGGCTGTGACCTGCTAGGAGCTGAGCCACAGAGCATGAGGTGAGCAGCAGGCAAGCCATCGAAGCTTCATCTGTATTTGCAGCTGCTCCTCCAGCACTAGCATTACCACTTCAGCTCCACCTCAGATCATCAGGCATTAGATTCTCATAAGAGCACTGGTCCTTGGTGCCAAAAAGGTCGAGGACTGCTGTAAGGATGGAAATGAACAGTTGGATGAAGAAATACATAGGGCAAGGTTTAGGAGGGTCCTCAGCACAGGAGCTTCCAGAACTATGGAGTTGGGGCGTGTTACCCATTCGATGTGGATGGGAGTTGGGGTGTGTTACCCTCCCAGTGTGGATGTGTTCACCCACTTGGAAGCTCTCTGAACCTCGCACTACTGGGAATTTTATGAAGTTTTCCTTATGTAGGCATCATCGATTATTTATGTAATAAAGAAAACAATCTATTTAGTGAGATTTTACTATTTCCAACATTGAATTATTACCAATAACTCTAAAACAAGCATCATCAATTATTAATCCATATCAGGCCCTCTCCCCTCTCTGGAGAAGTAAGGTGTGGGGCAAAGCTGAAAATTCCAAGCTTCTAATCATGGCTTGGTCTTTCTGATGACCAGCCCCAACCAGGAGCCCACCCAGGATCACCTCACTAGAACAAAAGATGCTCCTAGTGTTCTTAACACTTAGGAATTTAGGAGCCTTGGGCCAGGAATCAGGGAAAGAGATCAAAACTATGTATTTTTTTCTATTATCTCAGAGAGGGAAAGGGAGGGGGAAGAACAACAGCTTTCCATAAACTCATCCCTGGGGGACCATTATTAATAATTTGGAGTATATAATTCCACACGTTTAGACCTCTATAAAATTAATTTTTTAAACACAAGATTTTAAAAAACACATTAAATTTTTTGTAAACTTTCTTCAATCAATAATAAATAGCTCTTAATGTCAATAAAGAAACATCTACCTTTTCCTTCTCAATGTCTTATTTAGGAATACCATATTTTATTTGACCAATCTCCCATCAATGTACATTTCCAATATTGGGTCTGTTCCAGAGGGGTCTGCTTTCTCATCTATAAGAAGGGTAGTACAGTCCTAACATCTATCAATGAATATCATATACCAATATTTGGAAACCTACACTGACACATCACCCAAAGTCTATAGTTTATCTAGGGTTCACTCTTAGTGTGTACATCCTATGAGTTTGGATAAATGTATATTGTATAATATAGTACATACTATATAGTATCATACAGAAGAGTTTCACTGCCCTAAAAAATTCTGTGATCCACCTTTTCATCCCTCTCCCCCCCAAATCGTGGTAACCACTGATCTCTTTACTCCATAATTTTGCCTTTTCTAGAATATTGTATAGTTGGAATTATACAGTATGTGACCTTTTAGATTGGCTTTTTCACTTAATATGTATTTATATTTCCTCCATGTCTTTTCATGGTTACAGCTCATTTTTCTTTAGTGCTAAATAATATTCCATTGTCTGGATGTACCAGTTTATTCATCCATTTACCTACTGAAGGGCATTTTGGCTGCTTCCAAGTTTTGACAATTATGGATAAAGCTCCTATAAATATCCATATGCAAGGTTTTAGACATAAATTTTCAATTCCTTTGAGTAAATACCAAGGAGTACAATTGGTGGATTTTATGGTAAGAATATATTTAGTTTTGTGAACCACCAAACTGCCTTCCAAAGTAGTTGTACTATTTTGCATTCCCACCAGCAGTGAATGAGAGTTCCTGTTACTCCACATCCTCGCCAGTATTTGTGAGTGTTACAGATTTTGGCCTTCTTAATAGGTACCATGTGATGTGAAACCTCTTTTCATAAGCTTAGTTGCCTTCTCCATACCTTCTTCAGTGAGATGTGTTAAGGTTGGTTCTGTTTTCATGAAAGGAAAAAAAAACTTTGTTCCCAGTGTCAATACTTTCTTAATACTCTTCTGTAGCGCTTAAAATTTTTTTTACAGTGATATTTCATTTAGGAGAAAAATAAAGCTAAAAGAAACAATTTTTTTAAAAATCCAGGGCTAGAAAGAGACTGAGAATGAAACTAGTTGCTTCTATTTGCTACCTGGCTCCCCACTTTAAGCCTTTAAACAAACACAGCTTTCACAACTCTCCAAGAGAGAAGAACATGGTTAAAATAACACCATGACACACCCTATTTCCTTTACTCAGCACCATTTAATGTATTAAAGAACAGGGTTTTTTTTTTTAACTCAAAATAGGAAACATCACAGTCTTTTAAGAGCAATACATTTAATACATTCATAAGACTTCAAATGAAAAACATATTATTCATGCTACAGGTTTTCGATCTTCCTTGGACAACAAAAAACACAGTACTCAAACTACATGTTTTATTAAGGGGAACATAAAATTTCATTGACACAAGGGTTAAAAAAAAGAAAAACCAACTAATCCAGTATCAGCAGACTTCCTTAAATCCCCATCCTATCCCACTCCTGAACTCCATCAGCTGCCTTCTGTACCCGTACTTCTTCTCTACCCAATAATTCAACACAAAAAAATTTAGATATTTAGAAGTGTGTCACTGAATGAGTACTACAACATGCTAAAAAAAAAAAAAAAGCCAACTTATTTACAGAATGTTAGAAGAGGGGAATAAGATTAGGTGAAAATTAGAGTATAATGGGAAAACTGGGACATTTGTTTCACTTCACTTTTTTCAGAGCACAAGAATTGTACTCAAAGGTTAGCATAAGGGAACCGAAGATACCAAGAAATAGTCTAAAATTATTTACAAAAGGAAGACCGACCATACTAATGTCTATTAAGAGCTTATAATGCCATGGAAAAATATTTAAATTACAAAGTTAAATGAGAAGAAAGTAGAATACAAAACTGTATGCACAATATGACTTAACTATGTAAAAACCAACCAACCAAAAGTTGCCTTAAAAAGGGTTGAAACTTCAAAATGTTGTTAGTGGTTGTATTTTAGTAGTGTATCTACAGAGATCTTTTTCTTCCTTTTACTTTTCTGACTTTTCCAAAATTTTCTTTGCTGGATTTTTTAAAACTACTCCACTGTGTGTGAAGAGTAACTTCCCAGAGGTTAGAGGGCTTTGGCCTCTCCCCGAGCCAGATGCAAAGTGTCACCAGATCCTGCCTGATGAAAAATGCTGAACCAAACAGGAATGTCATGGATTTACCAAATAAAACAGAAATACCCATACTTGGCAAAAACGTATTTACAGTATGGTAGTAGCTCCTTAAAACTAGAATTAAATAAGAGGACAGCTATTTTTTCCTATCTTCTGTGCAGATGCCAAGTTTCACAAAAGCTATCGTCACAACTTTAGAAAGCTAATCCTCGATTAGAAACAAAAATAAAACATCACTGTAACAACAGTAAACAGAGAAAAGCACAAAATTTAGAAAATTATAAAAAGTGCTTTCTATAAAAATGATTCCCTTTAAAACATTTAATTCTGTACACACTTTAAGGTTCCCCTCCTATTCTCCCCCCAAAAAAGAGCAAACCCTCCAAACACTTTCTACCAAAGTATCCATTGGTTTGTTCATTCAACAAACACTGATAAAGGCTCAAAATGTGTGAGGCACTGGGGTCTCAAAGAGGAGAGATTTGTCCCTGCTTCAAAGATATCTTAGTCTTCTCAAAGTGAGAGGCAGACACATCACCAACCACAATACATCAATTTAAAGCAGATACCGCTGCTTTCTTACAATCAAAGAATACGTTGCAATTCTCACTGAATTACTTACATGAAAGTCCTTACACAGAAACTTTCCTGACTTACTAAGAGGCAAAAATGAAACTACTTACCCTTGATAAATACTTCTAAAAAGGGCAGTCATTAAATTACATTTTGTGATCTTTACCCCTAAAAATCACAATACCTAGTGAAGTCAGTTAACTTCCTTTTAAGCAATGGAGCATTTTTTACTCCAAGAATGAGACACTTTGAAACTGCAAATAAGTGATCAGTCCTGTATCTAGATCAAGACTAGTCAGTTCCATCTAAAGCTGAGTCTCAGGAGAGCAAATTTCAATTAAAATCTTCAGTCTCCTCTTCCATTCGTTGATTTTCAATATGCTCCTGTGTCAGTCGCTCCAGGTCTTTCCTTACATTTGGGTGGTCTTCCAGATCTTCGTAGAGTGATCTTACGATGTCCAATCTCCTGTAATTTTCAGGCTTGACTAGGCTTCGGACAACCTGGAGGCATCGTTCTTTCAGGGTATACACTGTAAGGGCAGAAAACCGAATCTTCAGCAGCAGACTCACGCAAGCCTTGGGATGAGAGATGAGCAAGACGCTTTTCCAGCCATAGCAATTACACTTACTTCAGATGGACCTCACTTTGGGGAAAAAAAGCAAGTACACGTGTCGTGGCAGAGTGTAACATAAAGACCCCAATGGACATTTCATGCTATTCATGACCTTGTGTAGTAACTTCCCCTTGCAAGTAGGCTGGGCCTGTGATGTGCTTTAATAACTGAATGTAGGTAAAGTGACACTGTAGTAACTCTGGGCCTAAACCTTAATAAAGCCTGGCAACTTCCACTTTTACACTCTCAAAAGCCCTGAGCTACCCTACAGGAGAGACCACAAAAAGAGGGACAAGCACTGAGCCTATATAGGTGAGAGGCCCCAGCCAAGCTGCCAGAAAAAGGGAGCCACACCAATGACCACCAATGAGCAGAGTAACAACCCAGCTGAGCTCAACCCAGACTGCAGAATCATGAACAAATCAAATGGTTGTTAGTTTTGGGATAGTTGTCACACAGCAATAGATAACTAAAACAATACATACTTAGATTTTGGGGGAACTTAAATCTGATTTTATATTCACTGGGAAACTTACTCTTTAAGGGTATCCCATGAGGCAAAATATATTCCATTTAACTTATCAATGGTCATTTTTGTATACCCACTTCCTTAAAACAGGATCTATATATACATATTAGTTTGAACCTTATGAAGCTACACCTTTTTTTTTTAGTCCACAAGAATATCAGTTTCTTAGAATTCAACCTAATAATATCACTCGAGTTTTAAACAAATGGTAAACTATGTTGCTAATGTTCAATTGGGTGATTTTTTTTTAACCCCTGATTGGCACTGTGAGCTTTACTAGGTTAAATAACATTAAAAGATACAATACTAGAAGTCATATAAATAAGCCGTGATATAACATTCTCTACACCTTGTTCTTTCCCCAAGACTCCAGGGCATAATTCTGCTCTAAGGCCAGGGAAACAAAAAACATTCATCATTCTACAGAGTTTTAATTTAGCCCACTTCTGACAAGCCCAAAGGGCCTTTGGGAGACCATGACATCTTTGCTCAATACAGAGCCTACAAGTACATTACTTATTTATAGTGGAGAATAGGACACAGAAAGGATAAATACCTTGCTGAGCATCAAACAAAAATCAGTAAGGGCTTGGCTCTTGCATGTGGCCTATACTCTACTTAGTATAACAGCCTTATCTTTTTAAAAAGATGGAACATCAGTACCTGGCAGTGTGATGTTGGCAAAAATAGGCTGTCCATCAACATTAAGAGATGGCACAAATAGTTCAGTTTGGTTAACCAGAAGCCCATCGTATGTCCCTGCATCTCGGAAGAGCCAAAGGTGACCTGTTAAGACAAGCAGAGGCTGTTGAGTAGCCACATATCTATTTCCTTCATCTTCCTGGACTAACACTGAAATACTTGCCATTCTGCTTAAGTATCTTACAAAGCCCTTCCAAAAATATTATCTTATTCAATCCTCACAATGGATCCATTTATAGATGAGAAAATAGGTCTGAAAAAGCCAAGTCATTTGCTCAAGGCAACAGGGCCAGTAAGCAGAAGAGCATGTACTCCAAATCTCACCCCTTTCTACTATCATAGAGGAAAAGCAAAGTACATAAATTGCAAATCACACTAAATGCTGCAAACTAAAAGAGAGAAGGTCACCAACTTCCTGGATAGATGCTTCTCAAAAATAAGAAGGTACAAGAGCATGCCAGACAGAACAGGTACATTCTGCAGGAATAGACACAACTAATATATGGTGTGAAAAATCAGAAGAGGTTGCCTTTGAGGAGGGGACTGAGTGGAAAGGGGCAGGAGGGAACTTTCTGGGGTGATGGTAATACGGTATGTAAATTAAACCTGAATTTAAGAAACAAAACATTATATGTGAGGCAAACCCCTGGGGCATTAGATGCTGAAGGAGGGAGGAGGTGTCTCAGAATAAATATAGCATGTGTTCCTGGGGCACAAACTTACTTGAAGATTTGGTGGGAATATTTAAGAATGTAAACTGATAATTTTTTTATTGCAGTAAAATATACATAAAATAGACCACTTAAACCATATTGTTAAACCAAGTGTATAGTTCAGTGACATTAAATACATTCACATGCTACGTAATTTTTTTATATTAAATCAGGCACAGATAAATTTTGGAGAATACAAAACTCACACAATTTTCTAGATAAAGTAGGAGACTGAAAAAATGTTGATCCGTGGAAGAACTGTCTCCTTCTTCACTGAATATTAGGGGAAGTTTGGTGTAAAAATTTGAGAGGCATTACTGAGTGAGTATACCACCCTTAAGGAAAAAAAATCTCTCAGGCTCCTCCCAGAATAATTGTGAAAATTAAGCAAGACTAGGACTACTTCTCTTCTTGAAAGCCATGGGAAGATTACTACCTCCTTAGGCAGTGAGGTCTAGTTATCCCCTTTCAGTTTATTAAAACAGTTCCCTAACTGGTTCTTCAACAGTATTCTTCCCCCTCTCCAAACCACTTTGCAACCTGAGTAAGCTTTTCAGAATGGGAATCTGGCAATGTCACTTCCGGCTAGAAAACTTTCAATGGCCTCCATTTCCTAGGGATAAAATCACCTTGAGGGCTTCTTCTACCATTTCATACCCTCCCCTCCTTCCTCCAAAGTTCCATGTGTACACACGTATGTACACACGTATGTACACACACACACACCCCTTTTCCCTGAGCAGGTGCCGTCTCTAAGCTCCCGCTGGGTTCTGTCCTATCGCAGTAATTTTGACATTGACTTGTTCTCATCTATTTATGCATTCGTCTCTCTACAGGACTATGTTCTGCCTACACGAACCTGGCCCACTGGGGACATCGGAGAATGAGAGATTCTCTCATTCACTGACTGAACAAATGGGCATTAAGGATGGAGCACTTCTTTTAGGGGTGATATACATGGGTGGGGGTTGGGGGAAAGCCACTATCAATTAGTCTATTCAGTCTTATAAATAATGTTCTGCCACTTAATAGCAGCGTCAGCTTGGATTTGTCACTACCTCTCTGGGGCCTCCCTCAGTTCTTCAAGCGTAAATGGGGATAATGACAACAGCACCTGCCTCCCGGGATGGTGGAAGAGACTCGGTGAGTTCGTGTCACAGTTTCTGCTGCTATCAGGCCTAGAGCGCTGGGCAGCGCACTGGGCTCAGCTCAGCACCGACGGGCAGGCGCTCAAGCGCGCCAGGACAAAGCTGACGGTGCGGCCCGCCTACCTCGGTAGCTATGGATGCGGCGGCCCGTGCCGGGCGGCAGCGTGGGGTAGGGCTGCGGCTCGCCGTCGAAGTTGAGCCACACGGGCAGCACCACGCGCGGGCTGCGGTTGCAGAAGATGACCTGGGACGGCTCGCGTGAGTTCACCGAGCGCAGCACCGGCCGCGGCCGCCCGGCCTCCATCTCGTCCTCCGCGCCGGGTTCCTCTGGGTCGGACTCTTCCGGGCCGGACTCCTCCGCGGCCGCCTCGTCGTGGCCGTACTCTTCGGGGCCGTACTCCTCAGCGCCCGCTTCCTCTGCACCCGCCTCGGCCTCCTCCACGTTCCCCGCCCTCCGGGGCATTACCTCAAGAAGCCTAGACCACCCGGGCCTTGACAACGCGAGATTCGAGGGCCGCGCGCGGCGGGGCAGGGCGGAGCGTGCGTCCGTGCGCGCGCGCGCGCGCGTCCCTAGCAGGCGCATGTGCCGTCTTCGTGCGTTCTCAGTCGGGGATGGCGTACACGCTTGCGGAAGTGGTTGGCTTGAGACTCTGCTCCTGAGCAGATGGATCATCTAGCCGCAGGAGCCGAACCTCATTGAGGCGGTGGGTGGCGCTAAAGCCGCCCTGTGCCCCCGGGTTTGCCCCAGAAATTAGGTTTTTCCCCGACTGTTAGTTTTAACACAGCGTGTCTGCGGCTTCATTCATTCTCTTAAAACCTTCCTTGTTTTTGCCGTATTTTTCCTACCATCTGCTCTGCTGTTTATTTAAATAGTTTTCTCATTAATCAAGTTTGTTTTTACTTATTTGGGGTCATAAAATTCAAATTTTCTACAGAAGAGTATAATAAACTAAAAATTTCGCGCTCATCTCAGTTCCCCTAGCCACCTAGAAAGAGTCTCTGAAGGCAAATATCACCGTTTTTTTATACTTCTTTTCAAAGATTTTGTATGTATATGCAAGCAAACGAATTCGAGAAGAAATTTGATATCACTGTCTTAATGAAAATTCATTATCCTTTGCCATAGAAGAGTACAGTGGAACTAAATTCAAAGAAAACAAAACAAGTTATTAAATTTTATCTATTATCTTAAAGATTCTGAGCCTGCTCTTGGTTCAAAAGGGTTAGTCAAGTGTTAAATGTTAGATGCCTATTAGTTGTGAACTTTCTCCTGGACATAATCAGAAAGATTAAAGGAAACTGAAAAGGGAGTAACTTTTCACACTGCAGTCTGTGTACCCTCTGAAATTCACTCCTACATGGGTGTGACTTTTTCCTTCCAGATTTAGCTTCAGATATGTGATGTTGGGCAAAACTAAATTCTCTGAGCTTTTAATTTCTCATCTTTGAAACTGGTATTTTTAAGACGTACCTATGAGTGTAGATTAAGTGGAAGAGTGTCAGTCCCTAGCACATAGTAAGCACTCAACAGATAGCAGTTATTATAAAGATGAATTAAATAGTCTCTGCCCTCAAAATGCTTGTGGGCTACTGGGCAAGCATACAAGACATATTATAGTAGTGTGATATTGATTGTAAATAAGCTAGTGGGAGGTAACTGGCTAGACCTGAAAAAGAATCAGTTAAGTCTGGAGGGGTTATATCTGAGATGGGCTTCCGATAAAGACTAAGAGTTTCCCCTTCCTATCTCCCATCATACAAATATCCAGCTTGGATGTCAAATCAAAGCTCACGCCCCTCAGGAGACAGGGCAGACCCCACAGTATACACTGATTCCCCAATCTAGTGTACTTCTCATTGGTTTTATACCCACTGCCTCCAAACCCAGAACTCCTGCAGGCCTGCCACTTACTGGAAACCCACCTGGTGGCCGAGACCAAAGGACAAATGTTTATGCACACAGACTAGCACTACAGCCCTAACATTTAAAAGACATGGCAGGGAAAAAGGAATAGGCTTTTTGTTCATTTTTGACTACACTCCTGGTTCTCAATCAAATCTGCAAGTGAAGGGGTTTAGATTGATTTTCACCCATCTGAGTAAACTCTTCGGTTTCTTCAATTGCCTCACAAGAAAGATTGGTGCAAACTTTTCACAAACCATATTGGAAAATAGCAACCTCATTAAAAAGAGAGAAAACTTATTTGTGATATAGAAATGAAATAAAAGGGGTAAAGAGCAATCAAATTGTATGTGTAGTGTGATGACATTTATCTAAAATATTTGTAGTTATTCCCCTCTCTGCCACCATCATTTTTGGAATGTAGTTTTATTACCTTTATAATTAAAACAACTAAATCAATGCTCCCCTCCCCCCACTTCTGAGATATAATTGACCTATATCAATTCTCGAAAGCCATATTTAGGGGTCCCCAACCCCCGGGCCACGGACCGGTACTGGTCTTTAGCCTATTAGGAACTGGGCCATACAGCAGGAGGTGAGCGGCAGGTGAGCAAGCGAAGCTTCATCTGCTGCTGCTGCCCAGTGCTAGCATCACTGCCTCAACTCTACCTCAGATCGTTAGGCATTAGGTTCTCATAGGAGTGCCAGTCCCTGGTGTCAAAAATGTTGGAGACCGCTGAAGATGACTAGTAAGGAGGGAAAAATAATCAAACCACACTATGTGGAGGGCACTATGGTGAAAATTTGGAAAATGAAACATTTATTTCTGGGAGAGTAAAACTACAAAGTATAACTACTCATTTCTTCATTGATTCTACAAATATTTATTGAGGAGCTACTATGTGCCAGGTACTATGCTAAGTGTAAAGAATATTACAGAGAACAGTTATGATCCCTGTCTTCATAGCATTTCAACAGGAGGGTCACACAATAAGCAATCACAGAAATAAAAACAAACTTGCAATTTTGACTAGTGCAACAAAGGAGAAACGTGATGCTATGGAAGCTTGGAAATTTGATGATCAAGGAAGATAGTACACAATTCTATGTAATTAAATGTTCGGTGATGTGGGATAGACTCTAAGTGAACAACCAGCACAGAAATAGCAGGGTTCAGAGGGTTTATTTTAAGTCAAAGATGAACTTCAAGGAGAAAAAAAACAATCTACAATGCAGGGCATTTCATGTGCATTAAATCTATATCATTAACTCCATTTTACAGCTAAGGGAATAGAAGGGTATATACGGTGTGAAAAAGGTGGTCAGAAGAGTGCTGGATCAGAGAGGTTCATCATCTGGGACCTTGCAGGAAAATGGTATGAGTGAATCTAAGGAATTGGAGGAATCTACAAAGGAACCAACACTCTGAGCCTATTTTGCCCTGGGCTCTCCTTGGCAGCGTATTATATAGAGATGGCATATCTTGATGGCCTCCAGCAGGATTACACGGCTAGCAGTAATGCTGGACCTCCAGCTACATTGAACATCAACAACATGAAAATATTTGTGAAGGAAAACCCTAAGGAAAGATAGGAATTCCTGTTAGTCAAATAATAATGACTCAGAGGCATCATAATTCACAGAATTCATGTAAACATGCCTTTGTTTGTACTCCCAAATTAGTGAGATGAATCATACCAGTTTAATATTACCAAATTGCCTACATCCTTAAAATGACAGCAGTTGTTTAAACACCATAAAATTGATATTGCATCATTGCAAATAATGTGTGTAAAGCTCATTTAAAAGCAAGGAAAACATGTTTAGGATATACTAAGTAAAACTAGACTATATTGTCTTACAGTACACTTTCCACTGTGCAAAAACAGAATGGAAAAGAAGAAAATGCACCCTAATGTTTCAAGACGACT
>NW_011888952.1:2732646-2754407 GCF_000151845.1 Pteropus vampyrus
GTATTATATAGAGATGGCATATCTTGATGGCCTCCAGCAGGATTACACGGCTAGCAGTAATGCTGGACCTCCAGCTACATTGAACATCAACAACATGAAAATATTTGTGAAGGAAAACCCTAAGGAAAGATAGGAATTCCTGTTAGTCAAATAATAATGACTCAGAGGCATCATAATTCACAGAATTCATGTAAACATGCCTTTGTTTGTACTCCCAAATTAGTGAGATGAATCATACCAGTTTAATATTACCAAATTGCCTACATCCTTAAAATGACAGCAGTTGTTTAAACACCATAAAATTGATATTGCATCATTGCAAATAATGTGTGTAAAGCTCATTTAAAAGCAAGGAAAACATGTTTAGGATATACTAAGTAAAACTAGACTATATTGTCTTACAGTACACTTTCCACTGTGCAAAAACAGAATGGAAAAGAAGAAAATGCACCCTAATGTTTCAAGACGACTGACTTTTTTCCCCTTTACTTTTTGATCTTTTCTAAATTTTCTTTCAGAACAATATAGTTTGCCTTGTTTCTACTTTGACCAATCAAAACTATGAAGCATAATAATCAAGCAAACACCAATGATCTCACCGTATAAAATTGACAATGTTATATTTATTTCTTTTTAAAAAATGATGAGGCAAAAATTCCCTTTAACTTCCATCCTCGCCCCATTTCCCTCATTCCTCCCCAAAGGCAACAACTATCATGAGTTTGATGTGTTATCTATCCAGGCCATTTCCGAATTTATTTTACATTTCCATATAGTTGAATTCACTAGTCCTGTGATCATCATCACAATCAAAATACAGAATATTCTATCACCCCCAAAAATCTCTTTGTGGTCACTCTACCCCCAGGCTTATGCCTTGTCGACCATAGAGCTGTCTGTCCTTTGTCCCTATAGTTTTGCCTTTTCCAGAATGTCATATAATGGAATCATATAGTATGTAACATTTTGGTTTTTCATTTAGCATAATGAATTCAAAATTCATCTGTGTTGCAGTATGTATCAACAGTTTATTCCTTTTCCTTGCTGAGTGGTATCCCATTATCAAGTGACCAACTGAAGGACACTGAATTTTTTCCAGATTTTAACAATTATAAATAAAGCTGCTTTAAGCATTGCCATAGTTTTTTTTGTAAATATATTTTCATTTCTCTTGGGTGAAAATCATTGAAGAGTGAGATCGCTGGGTAACATGTTTAAGTATACATAACTTCACAAGAAACTGCTAAACTGTAGTGGCTGTAGTGTGTTGCATTCCCACCAGTAATGTATGAGTGGTCCAGCTACTCCACATTCTTGCTTGTCCTTAGTAATATCAGATTCTTTTGTTCTTCAAAAAAAATGTATCCATTCTAATAGATCGTATAGTAGTATCTCGTTTTAATTTGTATTTCTCAGTGACTAATAATGTGGAACATCTTTTTATTTTCTATTTGCCATTCTTCTGTCTTCTTAAAGTGTCAGTTCAGATATTAGGTTGTTTACTTATTGCTGAATTTTTATAGTTCTTTATATATTATCCAGACCATTTTTTAATGCTTTTCCAACACTGGGCATATATGTAGTGATGTATTTCACAATGATAAAATAAAAATAACCATACACCAAAATAAAAAACTTGTTATCCACATACAATTTTGGCCTGTATCTTTCCTATTTAATAAAGTTGATACTGTATTGGTCCTGTATGTTCTCTTTAGACTTTCTGCAAATGTCATTTTGGTGTCCTTTGGATTGCTTGTGAAAATACATTAAATAATGACTACATAAGCTACAAGAGTAGAAGCTATGTGTCTGTTTCTCAGCATTTTATCTAAGGGCCTCACACATAGTAAACATACAATGTATTTAATGCTAATGAACAACTTCCTGGACAAAAGGTTTGTCAAAGTCAAACTGAATTACTTTTCATTAAATTGGAACATTTTACTCTTAAAAAATTATATTAATAAAATTTGTTTCACCTTATAATGCACTTGTTTTCCATGTTTACTCTTAAAGTTGCACCAGGATTATCACATTGAATGAGTTCTAATTGAGGATAAAACTCAATTCAAAAATGTATTATGATGAACATACAGAAATTCTTTGTACTATTCTTGCAACTTTTCTACAAGTCTAAAATCCATTTTACAAAAAAAATATATATATTAAAAAAAATGTTATAGTTAGGGAATACAGATCCCTCATACCAAAAGAATGCAGATTAAGGCACAATACTAACCTCACACTTGGTAGTCTCAACAAGCCAAAAGGTGCCAAAAGAAACCCTACACTTGATTTTTTCAAATCCAATTGTTGATGTCAATGGACAGAACTTAGCTCAGAGTAACAGACAATTGCCCTTTTGCTTTCTCAAGTTGTCAATGAGATCCAGGGAGGGGCTAATAAAGGACCAGCATGGCATAGAAAACAGAAACTGATTTGGGAGACCCTGAATGGCTCTGGCTCTGCCCCGGGAATAAGGAGACCTAGATTTTAGTGTTGGCTTTGCCACCAGGTAACTGAATGGGCATGTCACATAACCCTTCTGGGCTTGTTTCATTTTTCAAAGGCAGGAGTGGACTATATTCTCTCTAAAAATTCTATCTCACCTTAAAGTTCTGTGAGTTTTAGTTCCAACTACTCCTAACCTTTGGACAACTTAGTGTACAGGCTTGCTTTTCTTCAGAATATAAACCTGAGAGCCCTAACCTAACCTGATTTTCTTATTATACAACCTGACAGCCACAGTCTTCAGAAATCATATGTACTTTTGTAGTTACTAATGGCACCAACTGTCTGCAAACTGCAGGAGTTAAGTTCCCTAACTCACGTTCTCCAGAGGTAAGTGGCAGCAAACTTTTTACAGGCAACAATATGAAACTCAGTACAAAGGCTCTAGGAAGGAGCCTAGAAAACGAGTAGGCTTTCTATCCACTTAGTGTGGCCTATAGTAACGGTTATGTTTACGAACATAGGTTTAGCTTCATGAAATAAAGGTGGAAAGCTGAAAGTACTGAGTGACTTTGAACTTGTAAGTGAACTAAGTCTATCTTAAACAAGAGCAAGATGACAGAACTCGGTATATCTTTAATGTCAAAGTAAATCAGTTCCTTTTATTTTTTCCTGCTTCTGAAATCCAGTTCAAGCTGTTATTAATGAGATGGAAAACTGCTTTATTATCAAGAGATTTGCAATCTATGTATCTATTTATGCCTAATACCTCGCTGGTTCAAACCCTTCTTTAGTTTTCCAATAAATTTGTGAATTAAACCAAATTATAGGGTAGAAAACAATTCTAAGTGTAATGGAATAAAGAGGATCCCTTGAAGGCACTTATGGATAGCAGAGAGATTTTTCATTATTTCATTTTCCACACATTAGAAAATAGGAAAGTCCTTCATAATTATTCTTCAGAAATCATTAAGATTTCATGAGGAAAGAAAGAGAAGCATAATATAGATAATTTCCCTAAAATGTCTAACATAGAAAGAAAAAGCATTCAGTCTAATTTTTCATTATGCTGAGGCAACTGAAAACAATTTAGATTCAGAAAATCTGGTATATTTAACCTCTCTGAAACCCAGTCTCCTTATAGTTAAAATCAAAACAACTATCCAAAATCTTAGTTTTATTATGATAAAACATTGTTAAAAAAGTGAAAACACAATAATTTAGTAAACATAGGTTAAAATGTAAAATATAACTATCATCCTCAGTGAGATGAAACGTTAATACAGGCATACCTCCAGACCATCACAATAAAGTAAGTATCACAATAAAGCAGGTTGTAATCTTTTTGCTGGAGGGTCTGGCCTTCAATTTGTAAAAAATGCCATCTGTGATGCACAACAAAACGAGGTATACCTGTAATCACAATTCTAACTGTGTAAATTGAACAAGTGACACATTGAGAACAAAATAAATGGTGATTTAGCATAATACTATTTATGGACTGCAATAACCTGTGAGCAAAGATTTGTATGACCTGAGAGTAAAATCCGTTTCTGGAGCCTGACCAAATAAGGTCTCTCAGAAGCGGGATATAGAAGTACATCTAACCCAGAGGTAACTACAGGAAGTGCTGGAGTTAATTAAATTTCTCAGGCAAGACACCCAGAAAATACAACATACTAGTAATAAACCTTCGGAGAAAGGAAGCTAGAAGAAGTGAAACTAGATGATATAGACATCGATGCAGCATTTGCCAGACAGTAAGGAAAACTCATGAAAGCTTCTTTACAAAAGGAGGGATGGTGGGTAGGGCATTTAAAACTAACATAGATGTATGGTAGCTTTAAAAATATCTAACGTGAGTATAATAAAACAGCACTGGACTAGGTATGAGAAAAGTTTTAGAACTGGTTATATGACATTCAGAAGTAGAATGGTTAGAGCAGTCTGAATCAGGTAGATATAGATTCAAATCCCAGCACCTTCACTTATATCGTCTGACTTTGGACAAGTTTCAGCCTCTCAACTTACTCTAAATCTATTATACGGAAATAAGAATGCCTACTTCTTAGGGCTTGAGGATTAATTGAAATAAAGTACATTAAGTACTTAGCACACCTAACACAATAAATTAGACAATACTAGCTATATATCCTTGAGCAAGCCAAGGCCTCATTTTATAAAGGGGTGATAACACAGGAAAGCACTCTGACACCGTAAAGTGCCAGGTAAGATGGAGAATGAGTTCACTTTTCTCCTGTATCAAATGTTACCAGTTGCTCTCTTTACAATCATCAACTTTAGAAATTACTTTGATATTAACAGATTAATATCTACGGGACCATTAAAAATTTATCAAGCATTTTCACACATAATTTCATTGAAGGAAGGGCTTTTCCTGATTATATAGATTACTATCACTTTTGCCCCTATTACTATCTTATGTTACAGTGCTTGCAGAGTAGGAACTCAGTATTTGTAGAGCACCAAATAATCTAAAATTTGAACTTCAGAAATACTTCATCCTGGATAGGGGAGATATTATAATGAACTCAAATGACTCTTAATAAACATTCTACAATGAGCTCAATAAAGTTCAAAAAACAGCACTTACCAAAGTAAAGAATGCCAGTTTTGTCTCCATTGTAAAATCCCATTTTTTAAGTGATGGTACTATTTTAAATGGCTTCGAAAGGTCTATGCAGAGGTTCTCAAAGTGTAAAGCAGCTTGAGCTTTATAAGTTAGTTCAATTGGTATTTACTGACCACCTGCCTTCTGCAAGGCGCCCAGCTGCACAAGAAAAGGCACTCATACATATTGTAGGATGCAGACACTAAACTGGAGAACAACTCATAAACCCAGAAGTGAAGTGTAATGTTAGCATGGTAAGATGGGAGGGACTAAGAAAAGGGAAAGGGCAGTACTGGTTGAAAAAGTAAAGTCCAGTAGAACTTTCTGGAGGTTTGGCTTGAGCTACACTTTGGCAAATACAATTTGAATAGAATAGGGGAAAGTTAGTATGTACAGAATACAGTGATTTCTGTGTGTCTGTATAGGCCTTTAGAAGTAGGTTGGCACAAGTTTATAGCAAGCTTTGTATGCTAGAATGAAGAGCTTTAGACTATTCCGTTCAAACCATTTGCTTTAGAAAAGTACTAGACATTTAGCTTGTACCTTATAAGACATGGATATAAAACCCTGGACTGCGGTTAAACTGTGAATGCTGGTATTTCAATAGACTGTAAGCATCACACCTGATTCAATGCTGTATCTTTTATTGAAGCACAATGTACCTACATAGTAAACACTTGGTAAATGTCTGCTGAATGACCAAATGACTTCTAGAATGAATTAGTCAGCTCAAAGTCCAAATATGGGGGCTCCAGCTGGAAACCCACCTAGGCTTTGATCAAACAGCTACACCTGAAAGTTTTATGTTAAGATAACAATCCCACACATCAGATTTCTGTAGAATAGGTGAGCCCCAGCTCTAGCTCCTCTCCCCAGCACAATCACAGCAGTCAGATAAAGTCGAGGAGTTTATTAAGGAAATATGACAGGCAAAGACACCTCAAGTGACAGAAAAAAAAATTCTGAAAATGTCCCTTCAAGCCAAGTGGGGGCCTGGCCTTGACCTCCCCAAAAGAACAATAAACTGGTGAGTCAGCAACATTCTCTGGCAGCCATCTTGCCAGGGCATGAGTGTCTCAGCCAGGACTGTCTCCTACCCCCAACAAAGGTGGAAAGGAGACAAAGACTGTTCACAGACAGAATGAATGCAGAGGCAATGAGAGCTGTAAGGAAAGTCTAAGAGAGAAAGAGAGGGTCGGGGAGGACCTTTACAAAGAGTCCCAGGTTTCTGGCTCTGAGTGCCTCAAATACATTGACAAGTAGTTCTACAAAATGTTACTGAAAAGGTGAAATGCCTAATGATTTCAAAATTTCCCCTGGACTTTTCCCCACATGCCACATCACACTGCCAGATGTACATGGCAGAGCCCAAAGGCCACATTTTTGAAGAAAGAAAAACAAGAATAAGCCACACTGCTCTTTAAAGAAAGAAGGAGCTGAAGGCTGCTGGGGCCTTTCCCACGTATGCCTCTGTAAAGCAACTTCCAGCAGCAGCCTGGCACAGTTCTAGGTGAGGGTTTCACCCTTTGTCACCTGTTGAAGAAAAATTGACAATTAGATAAATTTGAAAGGATTAGAGAGTCTAAAAAAATGTTATTCTAGATCTTAGGTAGTAGGGAGTGGTAGAAAAGACAGCTTTGAAGTCTCAGACACCTGGTTCAAATCCAGGAAAGGTATTAAACTTCCCTAAGCCTGCTTCCAGGTTTCTTTTAGCAATAAGTGGAAATGTGCATTCTCTCTTGCTCAGCCACTGCTTAGCCTCATGAGGAAGCATCTTGTCCACTATACTCACCCGTGCTTCAATGTACTCTATTCTCCGTTCAAGGGCTGTCAATTTCTCATTTAGTGTTGCGAGTCTTGAACGACAAGACATATCTGGTAAAAGGAGACTGATGTTCAGGATTAATGCCATTCCAGAAACACACACACACACACACACACACACACACACACATGCACCCAGAGCTAAAGAAGAATAATGATGTATCATGCCAAGGACAAACAGAAGTGAGTAGGCAAAGCAGGGGAGTGAAGAGGACAAGGTGAGAAGTATCTTAGGAGCATAGCTGCTTAGAATAGATCTATTGAACTTCTTACCAAATGTGGTAGGCAGAGAATAGCAGCCCCCAAAGATGTCCACATTCTAATCCTTGGAACCTGGGAATATGTATCTTACATGACAAAAGGGACTTTGTAGATGTGATTAAGTTTAAGAACCTTAAGATCCTGGATTATCTAGATGGGCCCAACCTAATCAAAAGTTCATAAATGTAGATGAGAAAGGAAGAGGAAAGGCAGAAATGGAGATCTGAAGTGTGAGAGGGACTCAACTTGCCACTGTTGGCTTTGAAGATGGAGGAAGAGGGCCATAAGCCAAAGGATGCAAGTGATCTTTAGAAGCTGGGAACAGCTCTCAGCCAACAGCCTACAAGGAAACAGGGATCCTAGTCCTTCAGCTGCAAGAAACTGAAGTCTGTGAACAACCCAATGAGTAAGAAACAGATCCTCCCCAAGAGCCTCTAGAAAGGAAGGCACCCTGCTGACATCTTGAGTTCAGCCCAGTGAATTAGTGGGGGACTTCTGATCTATACAATAAAAAATTATGGGGTTTAAGCCACTACATTTGTCTTGGCAAATTTGTTATGGCAGCAACAGAAAACTAATATACCAGAGCTGTAGTGATGCCCATTTGCTAATAACCAAACTCAAGAGTTTCAAGACAGGGAAATGAAAAAAGGAAGAAAATAATCTCAATAGGGAGGAAAAGTAGAGGCCAAAAGAAAGCAGCAGAGACCACGGGGAAGCAGGGAGGTGTCAGTGTTTCTGAGCTCATAGAAGCCACATCACTACTGTTAGTCTAGGAGGGCATTTAATGTTTCATCAATACCTGCACAGGCCTTTCAGAATGAGAAAACTTGAACATCAAATACCTTGTAGAGCCTATATTCCATCTACAAAATTCATTTTCTTATTCTGTTTTTTCCAATCTTTTGCCACCTCCCTCAAAATGAAACCTAGATTTCCCCAAAATGCCTTTCACTCTGCAAACTTCTTTAACAGAAATCACTTGACTATTCTTTCTCCAACTATTAATATACACGAGAAAATGGTTTCTAGGCATGCTTATTATTTCCTACCACTTCTTCCAACACTGTTGTTCAGTCATCTCTCAATAATCTTCACATTTTAAGTTTAAAATATCCACTCTCTAAGACACCATCCTCCTCAATGATTTAACACTTAGCTCACAATCTTCTTTTTCATCTCTTCCCTGGCTGTTATGCAAAAGTGCTTCAACACCCACTTTGAGACAAATCTTCCTATACCTTGATCTTGCCTCAATTTTCATCATATCCAAATCTTACTCATCTTGCTTGTTTAAACATTCTCCTTCAAGGTTCAGTTCAAATTGGACCTCTGAGAGGTCTTTGCCAGATAGATACAATTCTCCCTCTGCTGTATTTATCTAAACATTTATGATTTACTTTCTAATTTGTAAATTACTTATGTCCTTAGTCTTGGGTTATCATTTCTCTCTTTGGATAAAGAAGAGATTTAACAAACAAGAGTGTTCGCCACTATTACTTAGAAATGCTTTGATAAAGTATTGCATGTCTTTGAGAGACTATGAAAACAGCTACTAAAAATCAGAAGTTTGAGTATTAATGACATGAAAAAATGTTCCTGGGACAAAATTCAATTATATTTATGTATCGTAATTTATAATTTATTTATCTACGTCTGTTTCCCCAGTAGAATGAGTTAATCCAAGGTAGATACTGCCTCTTATTAATCTTTATAACCTTAGCATCTTGCCTTGGCACATAGGTGTTTATTGAAAACCTGATGGATTCTGGTATATTAGTGGAACAAAAGATTGACTCTAGTGTGACTCCACTAATTTTACAAGTGGAGAAATGTAAGTTTAGATAAGTTGAGGGCCCATCATGGGTCACTGATGGAACAAAATAGTAGCAGAGTTGAGTTCAAAGCCCAGTTCTGTCATTACCCAGTATGATACTTCTTCCCATCACACTGTCTCACTAAACACTGCTACCATGGACCATCCTTCTGAGCTTCTGGGGCTGTAACTTATTCCCCACATCTCTTAAAATTTGCTTACAGCTCTACTCTTCCACTTTCTAGTCCATTTTTTTTGTTTGTTTCCATATTAGATCCTTTCCCACTCATCTATTTTCACCGCTACTCTTCAGTATTCTTTTTTAAAATAGCTTTATGGATATATAATTATATACCATCAAGTTCACCTGCTTGAAATATATAATTCAATGGTTTATAGAATATTTAGAGCTATGCAGCCATCACCATAATCTAATTTTAGAACATTTTCATAATCCCTAAAAGAAACCTCTCTACCAATTGGTAACCATTCCCCATTCTGCCTCCTCTCAGCTCCTGGCAACCACTAATCTTTCTGTCTCTATGGATTTGCCTATTCTGGACACTCTTCGTTCTTTTTAATTATTTTTTTAATCTACTAGTACTGCTTCTTCTAATTCCGAGGTCTATCTTGAGTAGAAGTACCTTAGTACTCTAATTTTCCTGGATACACTGCTAAGACTGTCCAACAGGACCAAATCTCTTTCAGTCAGGTTTTTAGAAGCTCAGAGGCACATCATGTATGCTATTCAGTAGCAGCATGAATGTTATCACTGACAACCTGTCATTTCCCATAAAAAGCCAAAATTATCCAGAAGGGCGGGGTGCTAAGAGGGACTCCTTTCTGGATGGCTGTCCTGTTCTGGCTCTGTCAATCTGGTAATTAATCAGAATCTAAAAACATGATGCTATTGGCCTACATGGATAAAGCACTGTTGAGAAATATGAAATGTTGAACATCAGACACTTTGGTTATAATGGTTCAAACAAAACACTGGGAAAACATTCAGCAGGGGAAAAATCTAAAACCAAAGTGCATTTATGTGTACATTATCACCAGACTTTAACTGAAAATGCCAGTTGTTCTCATCAGGGTGCTTGATAGTGTGTACAGTAGTAGTCCCCCCCCTTATCAGGAGGGGATGAGTCCCAAGACCCACCTTCCCATGAATGCCTGAAACCACAGATAGTACCAAACTTTATATATACTATGTTTTTCCCTATACATATATACCTATGGTAAAGTTGAATTTATAAATTAGGCATAGTAAGAGATTAACAATAATAAAATAATTATAATACACTGTAATGAAAGGTTATGTGAATGTGGTCTCTCTCAAAATATACTGTACTATACTCACCCTTCTTGTGATAATGTGAGATGATAAAACAACTTTGTGATGAGATGAAGTGAGGTGAATGATACAGGCACTGTGATGTAGCATTAGGCTACTACTGACCTTCTGACAATATGTTACAAGTACTTTACGGCTTCTCTTTGGCATATTGGAATTGCCGGCATCACTACTCTTGTGCTTTGGGGCCATTATAAAGTAAAATAAGGATTATCTGAACACAAGCACTGCGATATTACAGCAGTGGATCTGGTTACTAAGTGACTAACAGCATGTATTTTATATAGTGTGGATATGCTGGAAAAGGAATGATTCATGTTCTGGGCGAGATGGAGCAGGACAGCAAGAGATTTCATCACACTGCTCAGAACGACACACAATTTAAAACTTATAAACTGTTTATTTCTAGAATATTCCATTTAATATTTTCAAACCACAGTTGACCACAAGTAACTGAAACTGTGGAAAGCAAACTAACAGACAAGGAGGGACAACTGTATACATTATCACTGCTGACAAATGCCAGTTACCGAACATCCTTCTCTGAACTCTTAACTGCATATAGTCTTAGCCTACAAAAATCAAAACTATCTTTCTCTTGAATTGTTTTTGCAGGAAAGTCTTATTTCTCCAACAAAATTCTAAATGTCTTAGGAGTGGCTACTATGTCCATTTATTCTTATTTATTTCTTTCTCACAGCATCTGATACACAGCTGGGTCACAACAGGCATTCTGTATTTGTTGGCTAAGTATAAAAACTGAGATTTAAAAATCATCACATTCTCTATTTTTCATTATACTTCTCTGCACATATTAGCTTTAGGATCAGAAAAATGGTATAAAAATAAAAAAGCTATCATATGTGACAATCTTTTTAATAACTTCATCAATACTATTCTGTACTACTCAAAGTACAGAACAGGCCTAACATTAGGATGTTATCACTGCATTATGATCTGTGGGTCTTCAGGCTCAGGTGGTCTTCCAATGTTTGAAGAGAAAACCACAAAGAGATCATAACTCTACTCGCACCAGCTGGAATCAAAGAGAAAAGCTGGTCAGAAAGTCGTTAGATATCTTGGAAAAACAGTTCCCTCTCCAAAGCATATGGCCTACACAGAGTCTCTGGGGTCAGGGTGAGGATTCTAGCATAACTGGCATTTTCAGAGAGTTCCAGATGCCTTCTCAAAGTAAACTCCCATTAATTTAGTGTTCAGAAATTAAGATATTACATTACCAAATCCAAATTTAGGGGGCTGAGATACTAGATTACTTTTAATAATGAAAAACAGCCCCAGTTTGACTTGTTATTTTAGATACTTTATTGATTGAACTGACAATCTTAATACTTTGCTTGGCTATTCTGTGTGTACATATCAGATATTAACTTCTACCAGGTAAATTCTATTAATTCTGCTTTTTCAAGTTAAAACTCTCCACATCAGTCATTTTTTTCCAACAATTTTCCACTGCCTCTCCAGACTAAGCCAAAACTGTGATCCTGTTATCATTGCATCCTTCCCCTAGTGTGCAATATTTTGGTTCTTCTTATATAGCCCTTCCTCTGAGGGAATGTTACGAGTAAAGAATGTTGTGAGGAATCTCCAATAATAGTTCACCTTGCCAAGAAAGTGGGAGAAACCAATTATGAGAACTAACTGACAGAGTTTGCATAGAACTTTTTTTAAAAAGCCTCTGAGGAAATCCAGACTATCTGAGTAGCTGGGTGAATAGGTCAGTATTTCTCACATGTTTTCAGTTCATTAAAATCAATTAATCTAGCCTCTTTGATCCTCAGTCTACTGTCTCCAAACCCGCTTATCTTTTTCACTAACCCATGATCCTTCACTCACAGTCCTCAAAAAATTTCACTATACTTGAGATCTGAGTTCTTGATACCTTTTCTACTACAACCACTATAGCAAGTTATGTGTGTGAATGTTTTATTGACATATATATTTATACTGTTCTCTTCTCTCAATACTACCCCCACCTCTATTCTCTGATGAGTAAAGAAATCCACCATACCAAGACACATCAAGATTATAGTCCTATACACCTTGTATCTAAGTATATTAATACAAAAACAATGTTTTGCTTTGTTCTGAAGTTATTTTGTCTTCAAGACAGAAATTCTTTGAGTGCAGGAAATGGTTCTTACTGTGTCCCCCACAGTGCCTGAGAGAATTGTGCACTGAGATCTAGTTTCTCTTACTGATGCTTTCTGACAGAATTCATGTCGCATCTTTAGAACTCATCAGTTCTCCAGTTAGAAAATAATACATTTAAAAATCTTTTTTACACATCATTTCCCCTAATCGTAATTGCTTAATGTTGCTGAATTAGTGGAACAGTGGCACACGAGTTGAAAAAAGATCACTAGATGTTATCCCTACACCTTGTGATTACATAAGAAAGTCTACCCAGTGCTCAGTTCTTCTAAAGAAACACTTGGAGAACATGAGGTGGGAGCCTCTGTTACAGGCTTGCTGTTGAGAAGGATATGGGGAACAATGTAGAAAGAATTTAAGACTGTCATGAGCAGGCCATGCCTAGGAAAGATTTTGGTAGAAGCAGACAGAACACCTACGGTCTGATGGATACCAACAATACTGAGATTTCCATGGCCTTACACGATCTTACCTCTGGAACTTACCTCTGACCCCATCGCCTACGACTCTCATCATAGCAAAACGGAAGACAAGAAGGGATGAATAAGAAAAGTGGTGAAGTGGGAACTAAAAAGCATGGCGTTACTGGGTTTCGACTCGATTCTGAAGGAGATAGGGCCCAGTCAAGAGTCTTTAAACAGGACAGCAACACCGCCCTGTTTAAAGATGCGTTCTGGAAGGCGCACTCTGAGTGCAAAGCAGGAAAACTGGAAGGGAAGCTGAACACAAAGGAAGCAAGAACATCGAAGAGATGAAAAACGACAGAGGGTGGATGGAGCTGCCTGATGTGTCTGGAAAAAGGACTTGTTAAGGGATCCGGGATGATGGCAATGAGGCCGAAAAGCTCAGCCTGGAGCAGGATAACCTTACAAGGACTACCCAGTGGAGCCTGAGGGTCAAGGAGGGAGGAGGAAGTGGGGCCTGAAAAGGAAACGAAAAGCAGCAGGAGCCGAGGGCTCCCAGAGAGAGCCCCCTTCGAAGTCTCTCAGAGCCCCCGCCAAGCTGCCTCAAAATCCTCCCTCCATCCCGCCTCCCCCTGCTCGCCCTCTGACCGAACGAGTTGAGAAAGTCCGCAATCTTCTTGATGCTACTGGTGATGACCTCAATGTATTCCCGGTTCGCCCAGTCCTGGTGAATCTCCCGCTGTACCGGGTCCTCTTGCCCAGCCATGGCTGCCGCCTAAGGAAAAGCGACTGCGCAGGCGCCCCGACCCTCCAGGCCGCCCGTGCGCCTGCGCCGCCAGGTCACGCCCATCCCTTGGCACCCACGAATCGACGGGCATAGTGTTGCGCCTGCGCGACGTGTCAAGCCCTCTCCTGAGTTTTCACTCTGCTCCCACGCCGCTGAAAGTTTCCTCAGCTCCGGCGGAGAGGATGGAGTGCGCAAGCGCCAAGAGCCCGAACCATCACAAACCGGGTCACTGGCAGTTAGGGTCGTTAGGGGACGCTTGGAGCCTCGTCACCCCTTCTCTTAGCTGCGCCAAACATAAGTTGCTGTCTGTGTCAGCAATAAGTTGGGCATAACCGATTAAACCACATTAAATACTAGTCATTTAAAAAATGTCTTTCAACAACACAGCGTGATGTTCCACCTTGCATTTACCAAATGAACAAAATGTTATTTTTTGAACAGTAATGCCCAGTGCTGGAGGAAATTAATAGGCTCATAAATAGCTGGTCACACTGTAAACTGGCACAAACCCTTCAGAAAGAAATTTGTAAATTCATAGCAAGAGCTGTAAAAATTTTCAAACTTTTTGACCTGACCATTAAGAAAATAATTGAAAAAGAGAAGAAAAAAAAAAAACACTAAGCACTAAGGTGCTCTTTTTTAGCATTATCTATTAAAAAAACAAAGACAACTAAATCTCCACGGTTGGAGAATAGGTAAACAGTGGTACAGGCACTTACAGGCAATGGAATGCAGTCATTTAATTATAAAGACTATGGCAACATAACGCACATAATAAATTGAAGGGAAAAACAAAATAGAAATTTTTATTCAATTACAATTATGCAAAAATTATGACAGCTTAAGGACAAGAAGGATATACCAAAAATGTTCACATATAGTTTTTAAGGTAGTGGAATTACAGACAATTTTATTTTGTTTAAGGGAATACTTACAATCTGACTTGGGCAAGTAAATTAAAAAACAGTCATTATTTCTAGCAGTAGCTGAGGAAAAACCATTACTAACAATCCTTTACTCAGATTTTACAAGCTATAAAACTGCTTTTAGACCTACTACCTCAGAGGACTCTCACAAACACTGTGGGGAGAAGTCAAGAATTTTACCGATGAAAAAACTGAAGTTCAAGGTCACACGGCCAATTAAGTGGTGAACCCTCACCAGCTGATTCCAGACACCAGATACCTGAAAACAGTTTAAAGTCTATCTAAGCTCTCCTATGTATTTATATAAATGGTTTCTAAAATAATTAATATAGACCCTAAATATAGAATTCCAGACATCCAGAAGACTTCTCTCTTCCATTAAGACCCTGCTTCTCAAGTGAAGTCTTCACTGTTGAAGTCAGCATTTTGCGTGCATGTCACAGAGAAGTCAGATCTGCAGGGCATCTCAGTTTTAAATCACAAAATCTACCAAAGAGGAGACACTTCACCCCTTGAACACTGGTTTCTGCATGAGTAATACAGGAATTACATCATAGATGGGTTAGGATTGTTGGGAGAATTATGTAAGAAAGGATAAATAAAACACTAAGCAATGCCTGACTCTTCACAAAGCATGCACCCATGATCAGTTTACATTTCTTTTTATGCAGAAAGCAGAAAATTAAATACACGTATCGGTTAGAAAGTCAAGGGAAGACGTGTCTTTTTTCCTGCTCGATAGGCGTGCATTTATAAATTCTATCTTCTTGCCTGAGATCATTCCAATGCAGCAACAAAAGCCTTCAGAACTCTGGGTTACTCAGCCCGAATGTCCACTGAGCAGGGTTTAATAAGGACTTTTAACACTAACTATAGGTCCCGGAACTTTTATGCAGGTTCCTGACCACACTGTGCGAGTTCTCTGGTACACAGACGTGGCAAGGTGGGTAGGAGGCAGAGAGGAAGGGAGAGGACGGATTTGAACCCGCACTCCTGAACACTGAGTTCTGGACCTGGTGTTCGGGGTGAGGGGGGAAGGGGGCTGGAGGGGGTGGTGGTGGTTGGGGTGTGCGTGCGTGCGTGCGTGTGTGTGTGGGGAAGACCAGACCTGACACATTCTGGCGGGGTGCCTCGAGCCCCCCACCTCCCGCCTAGGCTTGGTCTACCCCCCACCCCCACCCCCCGCCACTGCCCCCTTCCCGGTCCTGGGTCACAAAGGCGGTTGCCAGGCGCCGGTGGAGAAAAGATGCGGCCCAGGAACAGCAGTCGCCACTCTGGAGCGTGCTGCCGGCGGAGTTCAGCAGGTGAGCGCCCAGTCCGGATGGTAGGTCCGGGCCTGGGCTCCCACCGCCACCTCCGCCTGGGCTAGAGTCGTCTGGCCTCCCCGCTCCTGGTTAGGGACCCTGAGGGGAAAGCCCCTTCTACCGGCTGGGGGCTGGGAGGGGAAGGTCCCCTCAATCCAGGCAGCTCCAGTCCCTCATCGCAGTTCACAGTTCACAAGGACCTCAGCTGACTTTGACGTTGCCTTCCCCTTTCCCAGGTGGGGACATGGCAGGGGAGGCACTCGGTTTCATGGAGCGGTATGAAAGAGAAGCCTTTTTGGCCAGGAGAAAGTGTTCCCTGTCTGGGAGCTATTAGAGCAGCTTGAATAGACTTTTCTAGGTTCAATCCCTCTTAGAGTGGACAATGGTGACCTCCCTGGTGGTGGGAGTGGGGGTGAACCATCTTTATGTAAACTTCTATGTGAAAGTGGTGGAAAGACCTGGGATCAGAAGCCCTTCTCATATGTTGTTGGTTCTGTGGAACTTAGGCTGGATATCTGACAGTCTTTTTACCTCTGGTCCCATTTGCTCTTAGGAAGCGAGTTAGGAAAAGGATGCTAGAATGAAATACTTTTTTTTGTCATACTCTCATCTTCCACCCCACCTTGCCATCGTGATGTACCAGAGCAGCCCTGCCCTTGGATGGATACTCTTAGGGTCATGATGTCAAGCATCAGAAGCCTTTCATAGGCTGTTTGGAACAGATAACTATCCCTTGAGTGTCATTTTCTCATCCTAAGGTAGCCCAGACATTTGAACATAATATGCAAAAGGGCCTGCATAGGTCAAGAGAAACATGCTAGTTGGAGGAAATCAACAAATCTCCTTTATACTTACTGATCATTATCAGGGGCAGGTGTTCTAGTTTGAAATGTCACCAACAATCTTTTTTAAATGTGAACTTTACTGTCTCATAAATTATGGTGGTGTCAACTTTTCACAGCATTATTGGGCAATTACTGGATGGGATGGGATCAGATCTGCTGTTACCTTTTGTGAGAAAAGAGAGAAGGAGCTGAGAAATACATCTGGGTTGGAAAGAAAATGGATCTGTTATGTCCCTTAAACAGGGGTTCCCCACTCCACTCACCTCACCCCATCCCCACCCTGTCATGGACCTGTTAGGAACTGGGCTGCACAGCAGGAAGTGAGTGGTGGGCAGGCAAGCTAGCAAGCCAGCAAGCAAAGCTTCATCTGTATTTGCAGCTGCTCCCTAGCACTAGCATCACCACCTCAGCTCCACCTCAGATCATCGGGCATTAGATTGTCATAGGAGCACCAGTCCCTGGTGCCAAAAAGGTTGGGGACCACTGCCTTAACATAATAGGTACATGCTCAAAAAAATGTTAAATGTTAAAAATGTGAGCTTTGTCTGAATTCAGGAAAACCCTTTATGTAATGGCAATTTGAAGGTAGGATGGTGAAAAATCTTAATTTTCTACTGGCATACATTTTGAGTTAGCAGACATCCTCCCAGCCCTTTCATTTTCAAAGGGGAAAAAAATCAAGTTCTTAACCAGTGTGTCTCCCATAGATTAAGAAAAAACAAAAAACATGCCTAGAACCAGAAAAACCTTTAGAAATTTTTAAAGACTGGCCTTTGGAAATGTTTTTTTCTCCCAGCCTGGTATTCCTCTGAGGTGGTACATAAGTAGCTCAGGGCCCTGAGAGAGTGACAAACTTGTATCAGAAAACAGTTTTTAGGGCCAAGACGAGACCGTCTCCATAATTAAGAATAGTGACAGCTGAAGTTCCTTAAAAGGAACAGCAAAAAAGTTCTCAAACTGTAAGAATCCCCAGAGGGTTTGTTTAAGCACAGATTGCAGGGCCTTATCTTCATTTCTGATTTTATAGGTCTGACATGGGGCCCAAGAATTTGCATTTCTCCCATATTCTCAGATGATGCTGAAGGTATTAGTCCTGGGATCATACTTTGAGAACCACTGGTGTAAAGTATATGAGATTCAATCTCAAATATTACATAAAATGTGGACTTCCTGAGCTTTTAACCACAAATCACGAAGTGCCAGCAGCTTCTACGATCTCAAGAGATGTAGATTGTCTTTAGCAGTTATCAACATACACTAGGTCCTAATGGTAAATGGGGATACTCCATTTAGGACAAATCCATTTCCTCATTGTCAAATAGGTTAAAACCTATGTTCAGAGGCTTGTGATGAGGGTTAATAAAGTTTTAGTACACATAGCACTTGCCATATTCAATATTTGTTACCATCCTCTATTGTTCTTTACTGCATTCTAGTGCTCTATAACATCTATTGGAAACTGTTCATGGGAGCTAGAGTAAGTTAAAGTCAATAATAAGACAAAGAGATGTGAATTTGAATGGTGATACCCTCACCAAAACCATGCTAAGGAAATTCCATGTTCTGATTCCACTCTTTTAGGACTGTCAATGGCAGGATACCAGCTCTGGTCACCATGGACCCCACTGGACGAGAGCTTCCAATGGCTACGGCACACAACACCTACACCTTCTTCCAAGCACCCCTTTAGGGCTTCCCCCTGCTTCCCACATACCCCTTCTGACCTTGAAGTGCAGCTGTGCTTTCAAGAGGTCACTCTAGTTCTAGACAGCCCATTCTTGGAAACTGGGATGAGTCCCAAGTTACCCTGCCACACATCCGAGCTCCGAACCATGAACAACAAGAAAGGGCTGGTCAGGAAGCCCCAGCCTGTCCGCCTCAGTGGAGTGGATTCCGTCTTTGGCAGGGTCATCACAGCTCAGCCACCAAAGTGGACTGGGACCTTCAGAGTTTCAGACAAGTCAGCCTTTTGCAAAATCATCAGCCGGGAGCACCAGTGGCCCACTGGACTTAAGGAACCTCAGATTCAGATGACAGTGACCATGTGCAAGCAGATGCTGCGCTCTATCCTCTTGCTGTATGCAACATACAAAAAGTGTACCTTTGCCTTGCAACACTCCAAGTAAAGGGTCCCCGTCTGTTTCCTATTCCTTATACCATGCCCTTTGCTATGTGCCTGAAGCTTACAGAAAACTGTTGTAAAGGAAATTTGCTTTTCTGTCAAGCAGTGACAATTCAGGAGCCCCTTTCCTTCCTTCCCCTCCAAAAAGGGGCCAGTGACAGAGCAAGGGAGAACATTTCCATTGTACAATTGGACAACCACTTAAGAGAGTCAAACTAGCACTGACATGTACATGTGACAAAGAACCATTAAACAACCCATATAAACCAATGGGCCTAGTGTGAACTCAAACATCTAAGATCACAATGAATTGGGGAAACAAAGGCATGTCAAAGGAGATATGGATTTCTATATACAAGAGGTTGAAGGGATCTAACATGTATGTGTGGGTCAAGGATTAATTTTAAAAACAAAAAACAACCTCCCCCACCAAAAAAAAAAAAAAAAAAAAAAAAACAAGAACCTAACCAGCCACACCCTAATATTTACACTAGAGAATACAAAAGTGGCAGAAATATTAACAACTATTAAACAATATATATAACTTGGCAAGAAAGAACTTGGTAGTAGCACTGAAACTGGGCTTTCTGGCAGATGTGAGAGCTCCACATTTAGCTGAAGTGTACTAATGTTCTATTTCTAATAAATTATAAGTAATTTTGTAGCATTGTTGTAATTAGGTTATAGGTATAACTCAGAAAAAGTGGAAATAAAATATATATACAAAGTCAATATGATTTTGATGGTGCCTCTTCCCACTTTGTCTTATGTCTACATGATGACCAAAAAAATTTTAAAAGCAGCCAAAATGTTCCTCTTGACTTTCTTTGGGCATTGAAAAGAAATTTCATCACTACAAAAAGATCACAAAGATCTTCTCATCCCAAAGAAAGATGATCCTTAGAACGGGAAACATGATTTTTTGTTGGTAGAACTGATTTTTGGCACTAGTCTTCATTATTTCTCTGCTGAAAATCCAATTCAATTCCATCTAATCCTTGACAAATGAAGGAAATCCAGAAAAGAAAGAAGCTGAGGCAGAACTTAAAACAGAGTTTATTTGTAAACTGGTACAAACCTAAATTCTAAAATAAAAACTAGCATCTAAAGTCCTGAATCATGACTACTCTGCAGCACAGCACTGCCACGTTTGCCCAAACGGATAAGTAATGCTACATGGAATCCTGAGCCAGGGTCCTTCATGATGTTAGATAATCTATAAAATTCACAATTAAGCTGATTCAATAAAGCCTCCACTTTGAGGACAAAATAGGATGCTTCCAGTGAGAAAGGCAGACAGCAGATTTCAAACCCTGAACACAAAATGGTTAGGCTGGCAGAGATGGGGAGGCGGCATCAGTCTTTCTGTGGTCTAATCAGAGTCATCATCGCTCTCATCACTATCTTTTTCTCCATCACTTGCTTCATCATCTTCACCATTCTACAGGGCAAATGATAATTAAATACTTTAGGTCACCTGGATGATCCCATGAATTACAAATCTACTCCCACAGGATTTAAAACTGTACTGTACCATTAAAAATGATAGGTTTTAAACCACTTTGAAAAATGAGTCAGAAGGTCATTCTTGCATCATGACCTCTAAGTCAAGACCATGGTCGAGCCATGGCCCTCCTGCTCTACTGCATGTATGTGACATAGGAACAAAGTGGACATTTACTATAGAATAAAATGTTTGTTAAATTAAAAATTCTGCTGTATCTCAGCAGAAATCCAGTGTAACATTCACTCTGGCTACAACTCTAATCTTGGAGGTCTGCTTAGGAGAAGGTACCAAACGAATAGCATTTGTCTGGCTCAAATTTTTACGAGAACATGGTACAGGTATACTATACAAATAAAATGGAAGACCATGTAGTAAAATAATTTTCATACTAGGTGATCTTTCTGCATTAGCCTCATATTACATTATAGAGAGGCTCCATAGGAGGGGTTCTTAAATCTTAGCTTTTTGGTGTCTATAACCCACCTGAATTGCAATAAAATTTTACAAACATGTACATTTTTCTTTAACTTGCTTTAAAGTTTCAAAAGTATCTGTAGTAGCCTAGAAAAGAATAAGAATCCCTACTGTGATTTTAGTCCTCGGTGGTGGCAGCTTTTGCTTCTGTGCTTTGGTTTTAACCGAATGTGTTCACATTTCTATTTTATATAGTCAAACCATCATGTTTAAATGGTTTAACTCATTCTTCTCAACACTCTGAGAACATTCTGACCTCTTTTCTCCCCTCTAATATGATTTTAAATATGAATTCAGGGAAAATCAGAGGCTATAATTGAAGTTTTCAACTCTATAATGTATGCCACAACTTGAGATAGTTGACCAATTATAAGACTGTGGGTTTTTTTCCTGCCCCCCCAGAAAATTCATATAAGCAAAGAAGCTTTTTTGGAAGGACTGGAGATGGGCATAGAAGTCTTTTTCTATAAACATAAACAGGGAAAATTCTGCAATTTTTCTACCAACTCAGAATAATTAAGAGAATGCAACATCAATGCTATACTCTGGTGCCTTATGCAGAGATACCTCCACTGCTTTGCTCTTGGAGACCTGGGATGGTGTGTCATCCTCACTCTCATTTGCTGCGCTTTCCTGGGAATTCTGGGATATAATCTCTTCACCCTAGATGTGGATGGGCCAAGACAAATGGTGGGTTATAATAATCACATTTGGAGTCTAAAGGAGAGAAAGGCTTAGTTTACAGGCAATACAAAGGAAGATATTTTAGCCATTTGAACATGGTCAAACATGGGCACCAAAATGTTATCCACCATCCAGAGAAGTGATAATCAACCCAAGGTTTCTGAGATACATGTCGCTCTGGTATAATATGTAGTT